>NW_016107328.1:5035768-5044771 GCF_001604975.1 Cebus imitator
AAAAGAAAGAAAGAAACACTACAGCCAGCAAGGGCCAGCTCCAAGAACCTAAAAGGGAAAATTTGAGTGGTGTGTGTGTGTGCACATGCGCAACCTTTAAACTGTCCGCAAAGAAAGCGATCAGAAAGCGTGTGCTGGAAGGAACACCCACTCTAACTTCCCACATCCCCAGTACATGTTACAGACAGTAATTGTGGAGGTCATACAACGTGGACAGGGCTCTGGAGCCAGGCTCCTAGATTCTTACCCTAATTCTGCCATTTCTTATCTTTGTGGCCTTCGGCAAAACACTTCATTACTTAGTGCCACAATTTTCTCTTCTTCAAAATGAGGGTGATAATTGTACTTATCTCCTAGGATTATTGTAGGAAATAAATGTGATTGTGTGTCTAGCGCATGGCAAGTGCTCAAAGAAATGATAGCCTTTTGTTTGTTGTTTCTGGTGTTGCTGGTTATTATTATTTTATAGAGCACCTTGTGTTTCTTATTTCTAATCTTATGTGATATTGTGCCAGAATTGCTAGCCTTTGCTTTAGTTATTTAGTAATAACTAAAATAAGCAGCCCAGGATAACTAAGATCTGTGTGTAAACAAATGCTTATCTTGACTTCTGTAAACCACTGAAGTAACAAACAGAATGACAAAAGTCCCCTGGCCCTTGGAATGTCCGGAGACCCCCGCCCTCGTCTCCACCCAGGAGGTGAATTACAGAATCCCCTGGACCTTGGAATGTCCAGAGACCCCTGCCCTCGTCTCCGCCCAGAAGGTGAATCACAGAATCCCCTAGCCCTTGGAATGTCCAAAACCTTTTCATCCCCATCCCCGCTCCTCACCCCCACTCCCAAGGTGATTTTTTGGGTATAAAAAGTCTTGGCACCCTCCTTTTGTTGCCACTGGTTGGAGAGACGTGAGTCCTCTATGGTCGCCGGCATAATAAATGACCCTGCAATCTGGCATACTTTTGTCTTGGTGCTAACTTTCTACGCTCGGTCCAATACAACACTTATAAACTACTCCATAAGGTACATAACATTTTTCCTTCTTTGTTATTAAGGAATGGGAAGCCCAAAAAGTTAAAATGATTTGTCCACACTCATTCAGCAGGTAAAAGGACTAGAATTTGAACCCAAGTTTATCAGATGTTAAAACTCATTCTCTTTCTGCAATACACAATTGTGTCTCACAGGATAAAATGTATATTCAGGGTTAGTAAGAAGAGGACTAGAAGCCAGTCCTAGGCAGTCCTAGGGTGTCAGGTGTGATATAATGGGGAATATTAAGTGGAGGACAGTCCTGGCTTTGAGTACAAGCTCTGTTGCTTAGCGTAGGGGCCTCAGAAAATCATTTAACTTCACCTAGGCTGCCTCAGTTTTCTCATTTTTAAAAAGGAGTTTTATAGGAGATTAAAATGAACTTCATAGGGATTTTTCTAAGATTATCTCAGCATAATTTTTAATACCCCCGGGAATCCATTGACCCCAGGACTAAATCAACTCTCTTGTTACAGACATTCATCACAGTAGGCAACTCTCACTGTCCTGTCTATTACACTGGCAACTTCAATTCCCCCTTTTGGTCATTGGTTTATGTTTTTCTCCCACGCTTGAGTGTAAACCTCAATAAGTGCTGAGTTCCTCATTCTAGCACCCAGTCCAGGGCCTTCTGGCACACACAGTTAACAAATGTTAATATTCTTATTGTTTCACTTCTTGGCTCCTAATTCAGTGTTCCACCCACTGCTGCTAAGGGAGCACCCCTGAATCCCAAAACCTCAAGTGGTGAATTTATGAACCAGAATGTGTAGGAAGCAAGTACCTGATTTTCAAGGCTGGATTAAGCTATATTTTTCAGCATTCAAAAAGACTGACCAAAAGTTTCCTCTGCTAAGTCAGAGGTTTAGTTGAGATGATTTCCGAAGGCTTTTTCAGGAGTAAGAAGTGACAATTGCATCTTGGCCAGAAAATTGAAGGCTATGAAACTTAGAAAGACTCTGTGAAGTCATTTATCCAGATATAAGTTTTGTGTGTAAATTGTTCTCCTGCACAACAGGGTGAAGCTAACTAGTCCTGCTGTTCTCTGAAGGCTATTCTGAAGGATACGATTCCATTTTGTAACCACAAACACATTGCTGAAGATTTGGTGAAAATTCAATCCCTGTTACATTGGCAGTTAAAAGGCAATGCAATGTTTAGAGGTGTTTTAAAACACAAGAAAGCACAGGTAATTGACATATGATAGAGTTTGCAAGTGTGTTAACCATAGTGTGTTTTCCGTTTTCAAAGCAACATATCATGAATCAGCATGGGCTTCAGTTATGGGGATCAGAGACAGGCTCAAATTCTGAACCTTTCATTTACCATTTTTATTACTGTGAGACCCTGACGTCTCCTTTCATCATCTGTATGAAAGTGATTATACTGCAGAAATGATGATGATGATGATGATGAACTGTGACTGTCAACTCTTAAAAGTAGAGATTAAAATATGACTAACTTATTAAAAGAATTAAATCATGCCTTTTGCAGCAACAGAGGGATCTTTTTAAGACAAAAAGATTGCCTGGGCGTGGTGGCAGGTGCCTGTAATCCCACCTATTTAGGAGGCCGAGGCAGGAGAATCACCTGAACCCAGGAGGCGGAGATTGCAGTGCGCCGAGATCCTCCCACTGCACTCCAGCCTGGCGACAGAGGGAGACTGCGTCTCAAAAAAACAAAGAACAAAACGAAGTGAAACAAAAAGAAAAGAAAAGAAATTGGAGACTTGGAAAGGTGAGTGGATGGAACTGGGCTGAGAAATGATGAATTACCTAATGGGAACAATGTACACTGTCTGAGTGATGGTTACACCCAAATAAAAGTCCAGACTTCACCACTCTGAAGTATATTCATGTAATAAAGCTATACTTTACTCCCTAAATCTATAAAAATAAGAAAATTAAAAAACAGACACAGTTTCAACCTCTTTTTCTACCTTAAAAAAATTTTTTTTTCAGATACAGGGCTTTGTTAAGTTGCCCAGGTTAATCTTAAACTCGTGGCCTCGGGCAATCTTCCCAGCTCAGCCTCCCAAGGTATTACAGGATTACAGGAGAAACTGAACAATGCTAGTTGTTTTGTCGTTGTTGTTTTGTTTTGAATTTTTTTTTTTTTTTTACAAAAAAAAAAACCAGAGCAAGTATATTTGACAGTTCAAAATTCACAGGAAGTACACATTTTATTTAAATTATTTCATAGCTTTAAATATATCCTTGTAATAGTCAACCAGTTTTAGGCAGAGGGAAATTTTGCTGTATTAACTTTGTCACTCTAGCTAATATAAGGTACTAATTGCCAAGATAAATGTTCCATTTCTTCTATTTGAGTTTATATGGAAACAAACCAAAGAAAGTTAAATGTCACCTCCCCACCCCACTTCCTGACATAACTAACACGGGGAGAAAAACCACTGAGAAGCAGAACCAAAAAGGGTGGAAATCATGAAGAATGATCTCTGGTCACAAACACGTCCACCCTTGAGACTCAGCCCTACCCCTACTGGATGGTAAAAACAGGCTCCCACAAAGAGATGCTGTGGCCCCAGGAAAAGCCTGGGTTTCCAGTGGATCAGGTTCATCCTATGGGAGCCTTGCAGATGTCTCATCATCCCTAGATTAGTCTGCCAGGGCAGTCATCACAAAGTATGACAGACTGAATGGCTTAAACAACTGAAATTTATTTCTCTCAGTTCTAGAGGCTGGAAGTCCAAGGTTAGTGTTGGCAGGGTTGGTTTCTTCTAAGTCCTCTCTCCTTGGCTTGCAGATGATGTTCTTCCCCCCATGCCTTTCTGTGGCCAAATCTCTTCTTAAAAGAATGCCAGTCATGTTGGATGAGCACCTACACTTAGTTATCTTTTTAAAGACTGTATCTTTAAATATAGTCACATTTAGAGGTCCAAATGAGTTTTGTCAGGGACACAACTGAACCCTTAACAAGCTTCAACCCTCAGTCCACTGGTAGGAGAATGGAACTATGTGATTGGTGCCATGCCATTTTTTTTTTTTCTTTTGACTCACACACACCATCATTGGGCTCTTCTAAGTGTCCTGCATAAACGAGTACTTGATTCAATTGAATAAGATGGATACATTTGAAAGAATTGAAATATGCTGTAAATTGTAAGAATTAGTTCCTGAAAATATAAGTAAATAGCTGGTTTTATTTGATGCTGCCTAAGTTTCAGGCATTCCTTTTGTACTGCGTTCAAAGAATTAAAAGAAAAGGACATCTCACCCTTGTGGAGTCTGGGGTATAAAGCAGAAAAGAGGGAGCAAAAAACAAGCAACTATAATTGAGGTCAGTGCTATGAAGGATGAAGGAGAAGGAAGTGATGCAGGAGTGTTTTATAATTCTGAACGGTGACTTTGAGTTCTTCAGATATAAAAGTTAGGGAGAGAAGGGGTACGCTATTTCAGACAGCAGAAAGTCTTTGAGGAAATAGTTAACATGAGTCCTTTGGAAAACTGCACCATGCTAGTGTGGTTGGCGATCCAAGTGAGAAGAGGTCAGGGTGCCTGAGAGACCAGGCTTCAAATCGGCAAGAAAAATATCACAGAGAGATTTGCTGAACCAACACTCAGCCCAGCCTACTCGCCAATTTTGCCATCTTTGTTATTTTATGCTGATGCTATTTTTATTCATAGTTGTTCTTTTTTCTGACTAAGAATTCAGTCCAGGATTCATTTCTGGACTCTCTTTATAGTGTTTTGTTTTATGTATTTTTCCCTGAGAAGGACCAGAAGATGTGTCTGACCCTTTTCAAAACTTTGCAGTGGGCGTCTGCATCCCCAGCATCCTTCCGTGCCTCCCTCTGTCCCTATCCTCACAGCACCCTCAGGTTGCTCCATATTTGTTTGCCTCCAGAAGAGGAGGGGAGATTGGGAAGAATGAACTAGGCTAGAACTTCCTCCTTATGTTAAAAATGCAAGTTTTTGCAGCTTTAAATTTCTGACATGGGGAAGGGACTAATCCTAGAGCTGTCAGAGGCTTTGGGGAACCTCATCATGGTAGAGAGTGATGGATAGTCTCTGATTCTTATTACCAGTAGACCAGCACCTTCAACTCAATTCAAAAACATCAGTAAGCTTTGTCCAGGTTAATAACACTCAAAGTGTGCTTATCTACATATATTATGTATTAGGTATGAGGCCTTACTTAGTACATATGTAATTATTACCTATTTTCATAAACAAATGCTACTCTACCTACATCAGGCCCAAAGTATCATTCCAGTTTTTTCCCCTACTCTCATACCATGCATTTTTCATGAAAGAAGCATCAAACCACTCTCAAGGCCTCAGAACAGCTCCTACTTATAAGATACTGGGTCTACTATATTTCATTCATTCATTCATTCATTCCTTTGTTTATGTGACAAACGGTTTTTGAGGAGTTATTAATAATGCCAAGCATTATTCTTCGTGATATAGAAGTGAACAAGGGATGAGTATTATTAATGGCTTATTTCTAGCATTACTTTCTAAGGTAACTCATGTACTTTTCTTAATAAGTTAGCACCCTCATCCACCTTACTTCTTTCTAAGTGATAACAGATGGTAGATCAGAAGGGAACTATCTGCTAAAAGTTAAAACTCAATGATGATTGACGACCAGGAAAAGACAGAAAAAATTTCAACCAGAAAAGATAGCTAATCTAACCCATAATCTCTAGAGATATCTCCAAAGTAAAGCTAATGTAATTTACTAATATGCGTAATGACAAGAGTACATTGAGAAAAAAAAGCATATTTTTTTCTCATTCCTTTCCTCAAATTTATGATCAATTCCTATCAATTACACCTCTTTATCATTTTCTATATTAATACCTTTGTCTTCATTTTCTCTGCTACCATCTTGAATCACATTCATATTATCTTTTTCCTGAATTATTATACTAATTTTCTACCTGTCATATCATATCTCCTTCCAACATCTCATGATGCCAATATATTCCCTCCAAAGCCAAGCTGATCTGAGGTGGAACTACTAATGAGCACTGTTCTTAACTAAAACTCTTTAGCAACTCTGTATTTCCAATGGCATGTATTTCAAAATGTTATAAAAAGTCCTTCACAATTTGGCCCCTGCAACCCTGTCCAATCTTCTTCTAGGCATATGGAACAAACTGTGGTTAACTCCAGATATTAACTCCCTTTTTCACTGCTGAAGATTTCTTCTTTCCAATGTACATCTGGCAAAACCAAAATCACTTTTTAAGAATTAGCACAGTTGTTACTTCCCTTACTGCCCCTTACCTACTCCAGCTTTGCAGTCCTTCCCTCACTGTGTGTGCATTTTTCCATAGTTACTGCTCATGGTGTCTCTTTCTGACATCTTCTCTATGCATCCGCAGGTATTCAGCCACCTTAGGGCCAGAGCCAATCTTAGTTATTCATCTCTATGTCCCTAAACCTTAAACAGTGCCTGTTGTGTAGTATTTGTCCAATGAATTTGTGTCAATGAGTTTAAATACAGAATCAATACATAGTGAATGAATGCACAGTGTCTTCAGTGTCATTAGATTGAAAAAATGAGTAATGATTAGGACATTTTCTATCAACATTTGTAATAGAATTTTTGAAATGTTTGAACAGAGAATTGTCAATATTCAAGGGATTAATTGGTTCAGAACACCCAGATTAGAGCTGTTAGTATTCTGTACTATTGTTGACCATTTATACACATATTTCTCTGGATAGATGATAGTCCTGTTGAAATAATTGATCACACCTTCTCTATCACCATATCCCCATCTTACATAAAAATAAATATGCTTCATAAATATTAAGGTTTTTGAATTTGTTTTTTAAAATAGTGGTAGAATATACATAGCATGTTGCAATTTTAACCATTTTTAAGTATACAGTCTGGTGGCATTAAATATATTCTCAATGTTATGCAACCATCACCATTGTCTATCTCAAAAACTTTTTCATCATCCCAAGCTGAAATTCTGTACCCATGAAGCACTAACTCCACATTACTTGATCCGTCTAAGCCTTGTAACATCTATTCCACTTTATATCTCCATGCATTTGACTATTCTATGTAACTTATACAAGCAGAAACATACAATGTTTGTCATTTTGGTGCAGACTACCATAATATCTTCAAAATTCAACTATGATGTAGTCTGTAAAATTCTTTAAGCAATTGTATTCCTTTTTAAGGCTGTGTGATATTCCATTGTATTTATATAGCACGTATTTTCATCTATTCACCTGTCAATGGGCATTTGGGTTGTTTTCATCTTTTGGCTGTTATGAATAACACTGCCATAACCATCAGTGTATAAGGATCTGAGTCCCTACTCTCATTTCCTGTGCACATATATCCACAAGTAAAATTTCTGGATTATATAGTAATTTTATGTCTAAATTTTTGAAAAACTGCTAACTTGCCTTCTGCAGTAGCTACACAATTTAACATTACCGTAAGGAATGCACAAGTGTTCCAATTTCTTCATATCTTCACCAACCTTTATTTTCTTTTTTCCATAGTAGTCATCCTAATGGTTATGGCTTCATAAATAGGTATGCATAAACGAAAAAGCATACATATCTATGGAGCTTCTTCATAATGAAGACCCAGCAAGCAGGTTAATAAATAATAAATAAACATGGCTACGAGGACAGTGGTCACTTTTTAAAGCACAGTTTTGGGGAGTAAACTTTAGGTTCTTCCTACCTTACTTCCAGTTAAGTAAACTAGGAAAAAATCAGTATTTTCCTGTTTTCCCATCTGTAAAATGGGTTTAATGATATCAAGCATACAATGTTATTTTGTCAAACAAATAATGCCAATGAGAGAGCCCCTGAAAGCATTAGTACAAAAAGATCTGTTAATAGTGTGGTTATTACAGTTTTAACAAATCAAGTGCCAGTGGGCTTGTGAGATATTTTCTTTTAACACCACCCACCCTTCTCCCAAACATTCAGATAACAATAGCACTGTATATTTCCATTCCCTTGGGAACGAGGGGGGATGCTGACGGGGAGTCAGGAGTCTGCAGACTGCATCCTGCTTCCTTTTATGAGCCAGTGACCTTGCATCAGGTACTTCATATATGTGAGCTTCTGTTTCTTCACTTGAAAATAGTGAACAAGATAACCACCTCCAAGCATGGCAGTAAGTAGTAAATCAGATAATGTCTAGAAAAAAGTGTCAAAGGCCTGAAATAAATAGGAGCCAAATTTGAATCTAAATCTCTGCTTTCTGCAGAATGAAAATGGATATGAATTGTTCAATCAGAGAAGCTAATCTGGGCTTTCATGCAAACCGCCCAGGTGTTCCCCTTTTCCCTACCTGCCATGGCGGATCAGTGAGATAATGCATGTGTATAATTCCCTTGAAACTGCTTTGGAAGGTATAAAGTACTATAAAATGCAGGTTGTCATTACAATTCTTATTAGGGGGCCTGATTCAATGCTATTAAAATTCGACAGCAAGTAGAGTGGAAAAGTCAGGTAGATTTCCAAACAGATAGTAACTTTTATCAGCATCAGACTGAATCCAAAGTATGCATGCCCTTTTATTCAGCAATGAAAACGGCTGCAATTAATTTAATAATGAAGCAAAGCAATGAATTAATGGGAAGTCATTTTCTGAGGAATCTTTTTCCCAATCAGTAGAAAAAAATGACCAAAATAATTAAGCAAATATATTGGTCATGCTGATTTGGAAGTTGGTATGAGGACAAACTTCATTTGTGCATATACCATGGTGACCTTTTTGTATAAATATAAAGGGGAAGATGAAAGTACGACCAGATACAGAGAGTGTCAACAATGTTGGGAGGTCACTAAATAACAGCAACTCAACCCATATTATTCAGGGAGGAAAACTGAAGATCAGAAGTGAAATGGCCAGGCGCAGTGGCTCAAGCCTGTAATCCCAGCACTTTGGGAGGCCGAGGCGGGTGGATCACGAGGTCAAGAGATCAAGACCATCCTGGTCAACATGGTGAAAC
>NW_016107328.1:5044963-5078185 GCF_001604975.1 Cebus imitator
AAAAAAAAAAAAAAAAAAAAAAAAAGAAGCGAAATGACATGTCTTAGGCCACTCAGTAAGAGCAAGGCCTAGAACCCATGTCTTCCAAATGTCAAACCAATGAGAATAAATAAGAACTTCAGTTTAGAAGATTTTGGTTTCAGTCCAGACTTTGTTGCTTTAGGAGTATGACCTTTGTGAAATGTTGTTATTTGTTGGTTTCATTCAAGCCTTATCATTTTAGAAGTGTAGGACAAGCATTCCAGTGCCCCCTTTCTTTTTTTTTTTGCACGTTTGACCTAAAATTGCTTTGTCAAAACCTTAATCAGCTACCGAACATGGATAATTTCCTCATTAGCCTCATCTAGAATCTACACCTAACATAGAGCAATGTTTCTTAAACTGGAATCTGCAACCCAATCACTTGATTCTGATTCACATTACTGGTGTTGGTTGCTGAGGTTTTGCATTTCTGACCAGCTCCTGTGTGATGTCAATGCTGCCAGTGCATGCACCATCCTCTGAAAACCAAAGTCAGAAACATGTGGAATTCCTCTCCCACATAGACGTTTGGAATACTTTATCTTAATTATGTCTATTGGTAATATAGTTTGGATATTTGTCCCACCCAAACCTCATGTTGAATTATAATCCCCAATGATGGTAGTGGGGCCTAGCAAAAGGTGTTTGGACCATGGCAATGGATCCTTCATGGCTTGGTGCTGTTTTCATGGTAGAGAGTTCTCACAAAATTTGGTAATTTTAAAGTGTGTGGCACGTCCCTGCTCCTTCTTGTTCCTGCTTTCTCCTTTGCATTCTGCCATTATTGGAAGCTTCCTGAGGCCTCTCCAGAAGCAGGTGCCATTATGCTTCCTATATAACCTACAGAGCCAATTAAATCTCTTTTCTTATAAATTACCCAGTCTCAGGAATTTCTTTATAGAAATGTAAAAATGGACTAATACAACCAGCATCATGGAAATACGCTGTGCTATGCTTCAAAGCCACATCAAAGATAAACAAAGGTTCATATAAATTAATACTACTTCCTCATTACAAGATGTTTCTCATCACAATGCTCTTCAATCTTAGTCATCTTTCTATCACCAGAGCAACTGGCATTACACAAGAAATGGCCCAGTTTGTTTTGAGGACCAGTAACCCAGACAAATCTGTGAAATCAACTTTGTTCCTGGTTAGAGGCACTCCTTTAATCATTTTGAGGGAACAGCATCTCTCCTCCTTAGCAGTGGACAATTTCCTAACTATCCCAGGATCTTCTGATCTTTGAATTTCAAAACAAATGTAGATTCATGTATGTCCTCCTTCATAGCCCACCCGATGACAGTTTAGAATCTCCTTCTATCTCAAACTGAAAAGCAAGGAAAGCCATTGGATTTATAATGCTACTGCTTCTGCTGCTAATGATGATGATGACAGCAATCATTTATTAAGTACTTACAATGCACAAGGTATTGTTTTAGGCATTTTACTTTACAATGACACTAGATGGATACTATTATTAGTTATTATTATTAGTCAACCTACTCAAGGTTGTACATCTAATAAGTGGGAAGTTAAGACTTAAATCTAGCTGATCTGTATGCTGGGTCAACATACCTGACATTTAAATTGTTAATGGAAAAACCAAACTTGGTAAAAGATTTCAAAAAGATTTATTCTGAGCCAATACAGACAGCCACAGCCAGGGAAAACACAGTCTCCAGGAGTCCTGAGAGTGCACTCCAGGCAATCAGATTACAGTTTGGTTTTGCATATTTTAGGGAGGTGGGAGATAACAAGCAAAGATATAAACCAATACAAGGAAGATACAGGTTGTTCCACCCAAAAGTCAGAATATCCTGAAGCAGGAAATTACAGGTAACAGGTAGATTCAGAGATGCTTTAATGTGCAATTTGTCAAAAGAGTAAGATTCTGTCTAAAACTTGGAGTCAGCAGAAAGGAATGTTGTAAATTAAGATAAGGATGCCTGTGCAGCAAGATGGATGCCCTGTGGGCATGACTTAACTCTTGCCTTGCACAGCCTTAGGTCTTGTTTATAATTTGTTACCTTATTGCCACAAAGAATCTGTTTTGTCACTTTCATTTTCTCTGTTATTTTTTTCCCTCCACCTCCTCTCATTTTCTCTGTTTCAACATTAATGCTGGTCAATTGTTATGGCTAAACTCCAAAAGAGAGGGCATATAATGAAGCCTGTCTAACCTCCCTTCCCATTAAAGCCAGGCACCCTTTTCTAAGGTTTCTCTGGGGTCCCCTTGGCCAAATGGGGGTCTATTCAGTCAGTGGGGAGCTTAGGATTTCATTTTTACTTTACAATATTATAAAAATAAAATTCAAATTCCCATCATACAAACTCTGCCATGACATTGTCTCCAAAGAACTCTGCCATCACAAATTCAGCCCTCTCTCCCTTGTCCTTCATCCTGCTGGTTGAAATGCAACCCATGGCAGTTGTGGTGGCTCACACCTGTAATCCTAGCATTTTAGGAGGTGGAGGTGGGCAGATCACTTGAGGTCAGGAGTTCAAGACCAGCCTCTCCAGCATGGTGAAATCCCGTCTCTACTAAAAATAGAAAAATTAGCTTGGCATGGTGGCAGGCCCTGTAATCCCACCTACTCGGGAGGCTGAGGCAGGAGAATCACTTGAACCTGGGAGGCAGAGGTTGTAGTGAGCCAAGATCACGCCATTGCACTCTAGCCTGGGTGACAGAGTGACTCTGTCTCAAAGAAAAAAAAAAAAAAAAAAAGAAAGAATGCAACTCATGTCTTAACTCTCAACTCAAGTGGAATTTCCAGAAAACTCTCTTTGTAATCCCTAGGTTGGTAGAAATGCTTTTCTTTTTGCATTAATGAAACCTCAAGCATCTCTGAACATTTTATTTTTCAGAACCACCTTTAAAATATCCTTTATCCAACTCTTATTTTACAGCTACATGCTCAAATAGAATGTGTTTTATTACCTTGTCAAAATGAAATTAGTTTCCTTAAATGCTTCCCTCTCATGCTCTAGTACTTAATGTGTCTTATAGAAAGTGTTCTGTTTGCACATTTGTCTCCTCATTGATCTAACAAGGTGTGGATCAGATCTACTTTATCTCAGTATTCCAAAGGCCTAGCATTCACTGATGGCTCAACAAGTATCTATAGGCTGTACCCTACTGCAGTGCAGAGATGAGAAAACAGAGGTCCTTATCATCCAGTGAGGCCATCCAGTGAGGGTTAGATCAGGACTTAATCCTTGGTTGTATGACCCAAGACCTGCTGAGTATTCCTCTGTATTCTGCATATAAATATGGGCAAGTATACCATGCACACACTTTAAGAAATTTATACTGAGAGAATTGTAGAATATTAATTCAGTGTATCATAAATGATAATGTTAACTCTTGAAAGAGACCAAGAGGGAGTATTTGAGAGAAATTACATTTTGACAACATATTAAAAAGCCACCTGACCTTATTCAAGTGGAATGAATGGGATGAACTGTACCAGGAGACGTTCAGAAAAGCCAGAGCCCATTCTTATCCAAATAGGCCCTCTGAGTCTTCTTTCGTTTCCATTCAGAGCCATTATTTGAGACCTAAATTGCTAAAGGGCAATTGCTTCATTTTCTAATGTTTTTGAATGTGTGAGGCCATAATTTGTGGCTTAAAGTATAGAATATAAAATTCACATATCAAGTATCATTTGGGGCTCACACACACCACAGATCATCCTTAAGAAACATAATTGGATTTGGTGAACATCTTTTCTTTGGTATAGAATAATATCTTTTGGAAAATGCACGTTTATACATTTATTCATCATTCAATTATCCATTCAAAGAACCAACAAACATCTATTTATTCATTCAACACATTCATTCAAAGAAAATGTCTTTTGAGCTTTTTATATACAAGGCACTAAGATTTGAGTAGACTATAGAATGATGATTGAAATAGATAAGGTTCCTGTCCTCTCTGTGTTTCTAGTCCAGGGTCTGGGAATAAGATAATTATTCTTGCTCTTACAAAACCTACGAATCATTCGTTTATTTTAAAATTAATGCTGGGCTGGGTGTGGTAGCTCACACCTATAATTCCAGCACTTTGGGAGGCTGAGGTAGGTGGATCTCCTGAAGTCAGGAATTTGAGACCAGCCTGGACAATATGGTGAAACCCCATCTCTACTAAAAACACAAAAATTACCCAGGCATGGTGGCATGCCCTACTCAGGAGGCTGAGGCAGGAGAATCGCTTGAACCCAGGAGGCAGAGTTGCAGTGAGCCGAGATTGTGCCATTGTGCTCCAACCTGGGTAACAGAGCAAGACTCCATCTCGATAAATAAATAAATGAATATAAAATTAATTCTGCAAGTGCATATTGAGATACTACATACATTTCAGTTTCTGCTTGCTTGTGGCTATAACTGGTTTAAAGAACAAAGTCGAATTGACACACACATTTCCTTGTACACATATGGCTTATCACCACATAATTTTTACCAGTGTAGAATTTATAAAGCACTCAGGACAGCTTAACTGATTTCTCCAGCATGATGCACCAGAAAAGGAAAAAAAAAATGAATTAGAAATCAGGGCTATCACCCTACATCTATCTACACCTTTTCCACTGTATCACATGAGTCAGCATGTGGCAATATTTCATATATTCAGTACAAAATTAATATGATAATGACAGTCATCTTTTAAATTACTAGATGTTTATTAGGTACTTTTGTCAAGTGTTTTCATACATGCTAAGAGCTTGCATTCTGAGATGACAACTCAAGTACTGTCACCTGATCTGAGGAGCTCGCATTTGTACCTATCCTAAAGACATCCTATGTCTTCTAATTTCATGTGATTTCTCTATCCTGGCATAGTTCAGTCCTACTAATGAGTTTCTCTCTCTTGTAACTTCTAGCCACTACCTCTTGTCTGAGTCCTGATGTCTTTGGATGTGCCCTCGTACTGTTTTGGTTTCAGCAACAGTGATAAGTTGAACTAGGATGATATTCTTCTGTTTGGCAATTATGTTTTTTAATCCTGGAATAAAATGGAATAAAACCAAGTAAGACAGGTTGGGGTCATAGTAAATCCATCTTAATGAGGAGTGTTCTGGTAGAGTGCTACTTGAGCTTGCCTAAGTACCAAGTACCAAATCTGGGACAGTAGGTTTCTGGCAATGTGGCCTACCCAGCCTCCATCAACACATTTATGTTGGGCATGTTTTATGCCTTCTATCTCATCATTTGTCCCAGCTCATTGCTCTGGCCCTTGTTATGGTAACCATCTGTATGAAGGTGTATCCTCAGAGACATCACTCTGTTTCAGCCATGTGGGACATCTGACATGAGCTGCTCAACTATCCTGAACATATGCATACAAAAAATGTAAAAGAATGAACATCCTCTGAAGTTAAAGACCTAAAACTGCTCAGCAAATACTGGCCTCCCTAGTGCTTTGAAAGAAAAGTCTGAGGTACATTTTACAGGCTCCCAAGAAATCCTCAGTGGGATTGAACTCTACATGCCCAGAGCTGTAACCAGCCTCAAAAATGCATAGTGGATTTGACTTTCTTGCATTTCCTTTTACTCCCTCCTTTTACTCCACTCTCATCCCCTGAGGTCAGTACCTAAGGCAAACTACCTGAAAGAAATCCTTTCTCTCAGGTTCTATCTTTCTATGTCAGAAGCATCTTTCAGAAACAGACACAATAGTCTGGAGAACATTCTGTTCTAAGAAATTTGTACTGTTTTGATCCCATCATCAGCTAAAACACCATGTAAAAGAGTGATTTGTAATCTTTTTAAATATATATATTTGATGGTTAATTTTATGTGTCGTGGATTAAGAGATACTTAGGTAGCTGGTAAAAGATTACGTAAGGGTGTTTCTATGAGGTTGTTTCCAAAGGACATTAGCCTTTGAATCAGTGGACTGAGCCTAGAAGATGCACCCACACCAGTGTGAGTGGGCTCTTCCAATCCATTGAGAGCCTGCCCAAAGAGAATAAAAAGGTAAAGGGAAGGTAAAGGTAAAGAGAGAAATTCTCTCTCTCTCTCTCTTTCTCTCTCCTTAATCAGAACCACCCAACCTCGTCTGCACTACCGCCATTGCAGCTACAGGTTCTCAGGCCTTTGGATTACAGGATTGACACCAGAAGCCCTCTGCCCCAGTTCTCAGGCCTTTGACTTTGGACTGGAAGTTATACTATCAGCTTTCTTGGTTCTCAGGCGCTCAGACTTGGGCTGAATGACACCACTATCTTTCCTGAGTCTGTAGCCTATAGACCATATATCATGGGACTTCCATAATTGCTGGAGCCAATTCTGATAATAAATCTCTTATCTATCTATCATCTATTTATCTATCTATCTATCTGTCTATCTATCTATCTATCTACCTACCTACCTACTTACCTACCTACCTACCTATATATCTATATCCTGTTGGTTCTTTTCCTCTGGGGAAGTCTAATATAACATGTGACATGGCATAAAGAAAGGAAAAGTATTTGTAGGCCAAAACATGTAAAAAAACATGTCTTCAGAGAGATGAGCAAGTACCCAAGACAGGAGCTGCCTTTGGGATATCCACTGAATTTTGACAGCCTGAAGCTTTGGTTTTAAAGAGATGCATAGGGACAAGAGATAAAATTTAGACATAATTCAATGGAAAACATGGTTTGAGACTCCCACATGCAACATAAAATATGACACCTTCAGAGAGTAGACTAAAAAATAAATATCCAGATAAAAGAGCTAATATGAACACTCAATTTTTTTTTCTAGGCTAATTTAGGGTGAAAGAAAGTAAACTTGTCTCCTTGAGGATATGCAATTGTATTACACTGATTATGAGATTTTAGAGCTTGAATTAGATCTCATTGAAGATTCCTAAGTAAAGATTTTAATTTGAAAGGGTCCTAGATTTGTAGAACCCAGGTCTTTGCATAATTCTAGATCATTCCTACAATCTGCTCTTTATCTTTAACCTTTCCTTCCACTTTTACACTGTGATTATTCCAAACTTTGTTCATTCTATTTAAAACCTGCACTCCATACACATTTTAAAAGCTATTAATATAGCTTCAGGTATAACTTTGCAGACTGTGAGAGCCATGAAAGTCTTTAAGTAATGTGATCAAATCCGTGGAAATTTATTAGAACACAATACAGACTATTGTTATTGCGTTTGTTCCTGAAAGGTTCTTCTGATAGTTTATGGTGATTTGATTATAGTAGAACAATGCTCCATAGGTTGAAAAAACATACTGAATGAATAACAAGCAATATGCTTGAAATTACTGTAAAAGTAGATTCTTACTAGCCCCAAATACAATCTATACTGATTTAAAAACAAACAAACAAACAAACAAAAAAACCAGTGGCTTACAAAGGGAGGTAATAGCCATCTCATTTCAGACAAAAACTAAATATTTTAGCCTGTTCCCAAAATGGTCAAGGGCAAGCCATTCTCTATAAGTATTCTCACAAATAGAGTGCTTCCTTTGGCAGAGTTGGGGAATAAACAAGTGACTTGGTAAGTGTGACTAAAATTTGGGGGCAAGAATGGAAAGTCTATAGCATGATGTTGGTGTAGAACAGAATTCCACCCTGGACTTCGTATATTACCCTGATGGATCTGTCTCCAAAATTCAATACTAACAGTTGCTTAAGATGCTGTCTAAATGAGAGTCAATATATGCCTTCTGCAAAAGGTATATTTATCCATTACAATTCTCCACTTGGCTTCACTTCTGGACTCACAACTTCAAACTCTCTTCCAGAATAAAAGTTCTTGTTTTTTGAGAGAGTAAATGGCATTGTGTAAGCTACTGTCCACCCTAATAAAGCTTCTTATAGCTTACAGCAAGTTAGAAGACTTTTTATATCACCTACTCACACTTGTTTTTAGGCCTGGCATCTGTTCCATTAGTATGAGTGTTTCATTTATGCTTGAGAGCAATGAATATCCTGATTATAGAGCAGAAGTTTCTGAATTTGTTCATTGGCTTGAAATTACTAATGCATTGTTTAAGTCATCTATATGCTATGACTGTTTTCATTAATTCCTCTATCAATTACTGAGAATAATATCAAATACTGAATGTATTCAATCTCTCACTGTATTGATTGATTTATCATTTTAAGCTTCTAATTCTATTGATTTTAATAATTATTATGGCCTGGTGTTGTGGTTCATGTCTGTAATCCCAGCACTTGGGAGGCAGAGTCAGGCAGATCACCTGAGGTCAGGAGTTCTAGACCAGTCTGGCCAACATGGTGAAACCTTGTCTCTACTAAAAATACAAAAATTACCCGGGTGTGGTGGCAGGCACTTATAATGCTAGCTATTTGGGAGGCTGAGGCAGGTGAATTGCTTGAACCTAGGAGGCAGAGGTTGCATTGAGCCAAGATCATGCCACTGCATTGCAGCCTGGGTGACAGAGCAAGACTCCATCTCAAAAAGAAGAAGAAGAAGAAAAAAAAAAAAGAATTGTTATGTCTGTTGAGTTTCTTTTGCTGTATAGATGCTCTTTTGTTTAATTAGGTCCCACCTGTCAATTTTTTGGTGACAATGCTCTTGAGGACTTAGTCATAAATTCTTTGCAAAGGCTGAAGTACAGGTTATTTACCAGGTTTTCTTTTAGGATTTTTCTTTCTTTCTTTCTTTCTTTCTTTTTTTACAATCAGAGGTCTTGTATTTAAGTGTTTAATTCATCTTGAGTTAATTTTTACAAATGGTGACAGGCAGGGCTCCAGTTTTATTCTGCATATGGCTAGGCTGTTTCCCCAGTACCACTTATTGAGTGGGAAGTCTTTCTCCATTGCTTATTTTTGTTAACTTTGTCAAAGATCCATTGGTTGTAGGAATGTGATTTTATTTCTGGGTTCTATTAGGTTCCATTATATTAGGTCTAGATGTCTATTTTTGTACCAGTACATATTGTTTTGATTAGTAGCCTCGTAGTGCAGTTGGAGATCAGGTAATGTGATGCCTCCAGCTTTGTTCTTTCTGCTTAGGATGCTTTGGCTATTCAGACTCTTTTCGTTCCACATGAACTTTAGAAAAGTTTTTTCTAATTATGTGAAAAATGCTATTGATAGTTTGATGAGAATGGCATTGAATCTGTAGATTGCTATTGACAGTATGGATATTTTAATGATATAGATTTTTCCAATCCATGAGCCTAAAATGTTTTTTCGTTGTGTCATCTATGATCTCTTTGAGCAATGTTTTATAGTTAATCATGCAGAGCTCTTTCACTTTCCTGGTTAGATGTATTCCTAGATATTTCATTTTCCTCAGCTATTGTAAATGCAATTGCATTGTTGATTTGGCTCTCAGCATAAACGTTACTGGTATACAGAAATGCTACCAGCTTTTGGTACATTGATTTTATCACCTGAAACTTTGCTGAAGGAATTTTGCAATTCCACAAGCCTTTTGTTAAGAGTATTCAGGATTTTCTAGGTATAGAATTGTATTGTCAATGAAGAGGGATAATTTAATTTCCTTTTTCTTCTTCATGTGGCTTTTATTTCCTTCTCTTGCCTGATTGATCTGACTAGGACTTCCAGTATTACATTGAATAAAAGTGGTGAAAGTGGGCATCTTTGTTTTGTTTCAGTTCTTAAAGGGAATGCTTACTGCTTTTGCCCATTCAGCATAATCTTGGCTGTGGGTTTGTCATAGATGGCTTTCATTACTTTGATGTATGTTCCTTTAATGCCTAGTTTGTTGAGGTTTTTTATTATGAAGCGATGTTGGATTTTACTGAAACCTTTTTTGGCATCTATTGAGATGATCAGATGGTTTTTGTCGTTAATTCCATTTATGTAGTAAATCATGTTTATTAATGTGTGTGTTGAACCAACCTTGCATCCTAGGAATAAAGTATACTTGATTGTGGTGGATTAACTTTTTAAAATGCTGGTGGATTTGCAGCAGAGTGGAAAGACTATCTACAGAATGGGAGAAAATATTTACAAACTATGTATCCAACAAAGAACTGTTATCCAGAATCCATAAATACCTTGAACAAAACAAAAAGAAAAAAAACCAAATAACTCCATGAAAACATGAGAAAAGCACATGAACAAGCACTTGTCAAAAGAAAACATACAAAATGGCCAAGAAACATATAAAGAAATACTCAACATTTCTAGTCATCAGAGAAATATGAATCAAAACCACAATGAGATATAATCAAAACAACATCTCACACTAGTCAGAATGGTTATTACTAAAAAATAAAAAATAACAGATGTTGATGATGCTGTGGAAAAAGGGGAATGCTTATACATTTCCAGTGGGAATGTAAATTAGATCAGTCACTGTGGAAACCAGTTTGGAGATTTCTCAAAGAACTAAAAATGGAACTACCAACTGATTCAGAAATCCCATTACTGGGTATATATACAAACAAAAATAAATCATTCTACCAAAGAGACACATGCACTCGCATGTTCATTGTAGCACTATTCACAATAGCAAAGACATGGAATCTACCTAGGTCCCCATCAGTGGTGGATTGGATATAGAAAATGTGGTGCATATATGCAATGGAATACCAAACAGCCATAAAATCATGTCCTTTGCAGACTCCTAGATTCAGCTGGCAGCCATTATCCTAAGCAAATTAATACAGAAATAAGACTATATGTTTTCACTTACAAGTGGGAGCTAAATCTTGGTTATACAGGGACATAAAGAAGGGAACAAGAGACAGTAGAGACTCCAAAAAAATTAAAGGTGAAGTAAAGAGGGAGGCAAAGGCTAAAAAATTTCCTATTATGCATTATGTTCACTACCTGGGTGACAGGATCAATAGAAGCCCAAACCGCAGCATCACGAAATATACTCTTGTAAAAAGCCTGCACATGTACCCCTTGAATCTAAAATATAATTTGAAATTGAAGGTTGGGTGTGGTGGCTCACACCTATAATCCCAACACTTTGGGAGGCTGAAATAGGAGGATGACTTGATCCAGGAGTTCAAGACCAGCCTGGGCAGTGCAGTGAGACCCCATCTCTACCAAAAATTAAAAAAAAAAAAAAATAGCCAGGCATGGTGGTGTATGCCTCCAAATACTCAGGAGGCTGAGGTGGATTGCTTGGCCCCTAAATGTTGGGGCTGTGATGAGCTCTGATTGTGCCACTATGCCCCAATCTGGATGACAGAGAGAAACCCTATCTCAAAATAAATAAAGAATTAAAAGTAAACCAAAACCCTCTGAAGGAAGTGGACTGCTCCTGCAGGACCCAGGAGACACCCCAAATACTGTGAGTGCCACAACTGCAGAAGTGGGAAAGGGAGACTGTCCTCTCCTGAACACACACCTCCACTGGAGGAGTGGAAATAGCTGCAGCAAGACTTGCCCAAGGAGAGGCTGAGCTCAGACTTGCCTAGCCCTGCCCCAACCTGATGGTCTTTCCTTACCCATTCCGGTAGTGGAAGACAAAAGGAATAAAATCTTGGGAGTTCTAGGGCCCTGCCCACTACCGGTCTCTCTCTATACTACTATTGCTAATGCTTTCTGGAAAGTGCCATCTCCTGGCAAGAGGCCAACCAGCACAAAAATAAAGCGTTAAACCATCAAGGCTAAGAATTCTCACAGAATCCATTGCACTCCCAGCCCCCACCACCTCCACTGGAACAGGCACTGATATCCACAGCCGGGAGACCTGTAGACAGTTCACATCACAGGACTCTGGGCAGACAACCCCAGTACCAATCAGGAGCCAGGTAGACTCATTGGGCTGCTAGACCCACAGGAGACAACAATCACTGCAGTTTGGCTCACAGGAAGTCACATCCATAGGAAAAGGGAGAGAGTACTAAATCAAGAGAACACCCCATGGGACAAAAGAATCTGAAAAACAGCCTTCAGCTTTAGACCTTCCCTTTGACAGAGCCTACCCAAATGAGAAGGAACCAGAAAACCAACCCTGGTAATATGACAAAACAAGGATCTTTCGGCAACCTCCCAAAAAAATCACACTAGTTCACCAGCAATGGATTCAAATCAAGATGAAATCCCTGAGTTACCTGAAAAAGAATTCAGGAGTTTAGTTATTAAGCTAATCAGGAAGGGAGCAGAGAAAAGCAAAGCCCAATGCAAGGAAATCTAAAAAATGATACAAGAAGTGAAGGAAGAAATATTGAAGGAAATAGATAGCTTAAAGAAAAAATAATCAAAAATTCAGGAAACTTTGGAGACACTTTTAGAAATGTGAAATGTTCTGGAAAGTCTCAGCAGTAGAATTGAACAAGTAGAAGAAAGAAATTCAGAGCTCCAAGACAAAGTCTTCAAATTAACCCAATCCAACAAAGACAAAGAAAAAAAGAGTAAGAAGGTGTAAACAAAGTCTCCAAGAAGTCTGAGATTATGTTAAATGTCCAAACTTAAGAATTATTGGTCTTCCTGAAGAAAAGAGAATTCTAAAAACTTGAAAAACATATTCAGGAGAATAATCAAGGAAAACTTTCTTGGTTTTGCTAGAAACCTAGACATTCAAATACAAGAAACACAAAGAACACCTGAAGAATGCATGGGAAAAGATCTTCACCTAGGGACATTGTCATCAGGTTATCCAAAGTTAAGACAAAGGAAAGAATCTTCAGAGCTGTGAGACAGAAGCACCAAGTAATCTATAAAGGAAAACCTATCAGATTAACAGCAGATTTACCAACAGAAACCCTACAAGCTAGAATGGATTGAGGCCCTATCTTCAGCCTCCTGAAAGAAAACAACTATCAGCCAAGAATTTTGTATCCAGCCAAACTAAACATCATACACGAAGGAAAGATATAATTGTTTTCAGACAAATTGCTGAGAAAATTAGCCATTACCAAGCCATCACTATAAGAACTGCTAAAAGGAGCTCTAAATCTTGAAAACAAATCCTGTAAACACATCAAAACAGAGCCTCTTTAAAGCATAAATCACACAGGACCTATAAAACAAAAATATAGAACAAAAGCAAAAACAAAGAACAAAAAACCCCACAAAGTACATAGGCAACAAAGAGCATGATGAATGCAATGGTACCTCACACCTCAATACTTACTTGAATGTAAATGACCTAAATGCTCCACTTAAAAGATACAGAACATCAGAATGGATAAGAACTCACCAACCGACTATCTGCTGCCTTCAGGAGATTCACCTAGCATATAAGGACTCACATAAACTTAAAGTAAAGGGATGGAAAAAGGCATTTCATGCAAATGGACACCAAAAGCAAGCCAGGGTAGCTATTCTTATATCAAACAAATCAAATTTTAAAGCAACAGCAGTTTAAAGAGACAAAGAGGGACATTATATAACAAAAAAGACCTTGTCCAACAAGAAAAATCACAATCCTAAATATATATGCACCTAACACTTGGAGCTCACAGATTTATAAAACAATTACTTATAGACCTAAGAAATGAGGTAGACAGCAATGCAATAATAATGGGGGAATTAAATACTCCACTGATAGCACTAGACAGGTCATTAAGGCAGAAAGTCAACAAAGAAACATTGGATTTAAGCTATACCCTGGAACTAATTAACTTAACGGATATACACAGAACATTTCATCCAACAACCACAAATACACATTCTATTCAACAGCTCATGGAACTATCTCCAAGATAAACCATATGATAGGCCATAAATTGTCTCAATAAACTTAAGAAAATTGAAATTATATCAAGCACTCTATCAGACCACAGTGGAATGCACCTGGAAATTAACTCCAAAAGAAACCTTCAGGACCATGCAAATACAAGGAAATTAAAGAACCCACTCCTGAATCAGCAATGGGCCAAAAATGATAACAAGATGGAAATTTTAAAATTGTATAAATAGCAATAATCACACAAACCTTCAAAACCTCTGGAATACAGCTAAGGTAGTGCTAAGAGGAAAGTTCATAGCCCTAAGTACCTACATCAAAAAGACTGAAAGTACACAAACTGACATTATAAGGTCACACCTGAAGGAACTAGAGAAAAAATAACAAACCAAACCCAACTCAGGCAGGAGAAAGGAAATTACCGAGATCAGGGCAGAACTAAATGAAATAGAAAGCAAAATAAATAAATAAATAAATAAATACAGAAGATAAAGGAAACAAAAAGCTGGTTCTTTGCAAAGATAAATAAAATTGGCAGATCATAAGCAAGATTAGTCAAGAGAAGAAGAGAGGACATTCAAATAACCTCACTAAGAAATGAAACAGGAGACATTACAATGGGCACCACTGAAATACAAAAGACCATTCACGCTACTATGAACACATTTACACACATAAACTAGAAAACATAAAAGAGATGGATAAATTCCTGGAAAAATACAACCTCCTAGCTTATGTCAGGAAGAATTAGATACCCTGAACAGACCAATAACAGGCAGTGAGATTGAAATATAATTTTTAAAATTGCCAACAAAAAGAAGTCCAGGACAGACGGGTTCACAGCAGAATTCTAACAGACGTTCAAAGAATAAGTGGTACCAATTCTTTTGACACTGTTCCACACAGAGACAAAGGGAACCCTCCCTGATTAATTCTACGAAGCCAGCATCACCCTAATACCAAAACCAGGAAAGGACATAACAAAAAAAGAAAACTACAGACTGATATCCTTGAATGAACATTGATGCTAAAATCCTTACAAAATACTAGCTAACCAAATCCAACAACATATCAAAAAGATAATCTACCATGATCAAATGGGTTTCACACCAGGGATCCAGTGGAAGATAGCATAACATACGCAAGTCAATAAATGTGACAGACCACATAAACAGAATTAAAAACAAAAATCACACGATCATCTCAATAGATGCAAAAAAAAAAATGCATTTGACAAAATACAGCATCCCTTTATGATTAAAACTGTCAGCAAAATCGGCATACAAGGGACATACCTTAATTTAATAAAAGCCATCTATGGCAAACTCACAGCCAACATAATACTGAATGAGGAAAAGTTAAAAGCATTCCCTCTGAGAACTGGAACAAGATAAGAATGCCCACGCTAACCACTCTTCTTCAACATAGTACTGGAAGTCCTATTCAGAGCTATCAGACAAGAGAAAAAAAATAAAGGACATCCAAATAGATAAAGAGGAAGTAAAGCTGCCACTGCTTGCTGATGATATGATCATTTACCTTGAAAACCCTAAGGACTCCTCCAGAAAGCTCCTAGAACTGATAAAAGAATTCAGTGAAGTTTCTGGATACAAGATAAATGTACGCAAATCAGTAGCTCTTCTATACACCAAGAGTGACCAAGCAGAGAATCAAATAAAGAACTCAACCACTTTTACAATAGCTTCAAAAATAATAATAATAAAATACTTAGGAATATACCTAACCAAGGAGTCAAAAGACTGCTACAAGAAAGATTACAAAACATTGCTGAAAGAAGCCATAGATGACACAAACAAATGGAAACACATCCCATGCTCACTGATGGGCAGAATTAATATTGTAAAAATGATCATACTCCCAAAAGCTATCTACAAATTCAACTCAATACCATCATCATTCTTCACAGAACTAGAAAAAACAATTCTAACATTCATATGGAACCAAAAAAGAGCCCACATGGCCAAAGCAAAACTAAGTAAAAAGAAAAAATCAGGAGGCATCACACTACCTTATTTCAAACTACACTACAAGGCCATAGTCACCCAAACAGCATGGTGCTGGTTTAGAAATGGGCACATAGACTAAAGGGACAGAATAGAGAACCTAGAAATAAGCCCAAATATTTACAGCCCACTGATCTTTGACAATGCAAACACAAACATAAACTGGGGAAAGGGCACCCTTGTCAACCAGTGGTGCTGGGATAATTGGCTAGCCACATGTAGGAGAATGAAACTGGACGTAAGACCTGAAACTATAAAATCCTAGAAGATAACATTGGAAAAAACATTCTAGACATTGGCTTAGGCAAGCATTTCATGTCCAAGAACCTAAAAGTAAATGCAATAAAAAACAAAGATAAATAGCAGGGACCTAATTAAACTAAAGAACTTCTGCATGGCAAAAGGAACAGACAGCAGAGTAAACAGACAACCCACAGAATGGGAGAAAATCTTCACAATCTATACATCTGACAAAGGACTAACATCCAGAATCCACAATGAACTCAAAAAATCATTTTAAAAAATTCCAACAAAAAGTGGGCTAAGGAAATGAATAGACAATTCTCAAAAGAAGATATACAAATGGTGAACAAACATGAATAAATGCTCAACATCACTAATGATCAGGGAAATGCAAATCAAAACCAACATGCGATACCATCTTACTCCTGCAAGAATGGCTATAATCAAAAATCAAAAAACAGTAGATGTGGTGAACAGGGAACACTGTTACACTGCTGTGGAAATGTAAACTAATACAACCACTATGGAAGACAGTGTGGAGATTCCTTAAAGAACTAAAAGTAGAACTACCCATTTGATCCAGTAATCCTACTACTGGTATCTACCCAGGGGAAAAGAAGTCATTATTTGAAAAAGATATTTGCACATTCATGTTTATAGTGGCACAATTTACAATAGCAAAATTGTGGAACCAACCCAAGTGCCCATCAATCAATGAGTGGATAAATAAACTGTGGTATATACATAAGATGGAATACTACACAGCCATAAAATGGAATGAATTCACAGCCTTTGCAATGACCTGGATGAGACTGGAGACTATTGTTCTAAGTGAAGTAACTCAGGAATGGAAAACCAAACATTGTATATTCTTACTGATATGTGAAAGCTAAAGCCATAAGGACAGAAAGACATAAGAATGATACAAGGACTTTGGGGACTTGTGGGGAAGAGTGGAGGGATCAAGGGATAAAAGACTACAAAAATGGTGCAGTGTATACTGCTTGGGTGACAGGTGCACCAAAATCTCACAAATCATCACCGTAGAACTTGCTCATGTAACGAAATACCTCCTGTACCCCAATAACTTATGGAAGAAACAAATAAGTAAATAAATAAATTTCAAAAAATAAATATAAGTAAAAGGAACATTGGAAAAAAATTTTTATATCTTTATATCAAGTAATAATCATCATTAAGGAAAGGCCTAATAAATTTTCCCTTAAAATCTATTTGCTTGATTTCAATATTGCTACACCAATTTTTTTGCATAGTGTTTACCACTTTTTCTACCCTTTTAATGTCAGTTTTTCTGAATACTTGCATTCTTATAGACAGTATAAAGTTGAATAGTCCAAATTTTGATCTTTTACTAAGTCTCTGTCATTCTTACAACCTATACTAGTAATTGCAGATATATTTTGATCTATCTTACTATATTATTTTATGTGTTCTTTATGTCCTGCTTTAGTAAGCTTTTTAGACTGCCTTCCTGGTTTCTTTTGAGTAGCCATATTTTTTTTTTTTCATTTATTTTCCTTCTATTTGTTCAAGATTATAGACTCTGTCTCTTCTCTTGGGTTATGGTTTGCCTGTTTTTTTACATACCTTTGATATGATTTGAATATGTGTCCCCTCCAAATCACATGTCAAAATGTGATTCCCAATGTTGGCGATAGGGCCTGGTGTGAGGCAATTAGATCGTTGCAGGAATCCCTCATGAATGGCTTAGCATCATTCCTTTGGTGATCAGTAGATTCCTGTTCAGTTAGTTCACATGACACTTGGTTGTTTAAAATAGTCTGGGCTGGCTGCGGTGGCTCGCGCTTGTAATCCCAGCATTTTGGGAGACCAAGGCGAGGCGAGCAAATCACAAGTTCAGGAGTTCGAGACCAGTCTCGTCAATATGGTAAAACACCATCTCTACTAAAAATACAAAAATTATCCTGGTGTGGTGGTGGGCGCCTGTAGTCCCAGCTACTCAGGAGGCTGAGGCAGGAGAATCTCTTGAGTGAGGGAGGTGGAGATTGCAGTGAGCCAAGATCATGCCACTGCACTCCAGCCTGGGTGACACAGTGAGACTCCATCTCAAAATATAATAGTCATAGTAATAATAATAAATAGTCTGGGACTCCTTCCTTCTACTTCATCTTCCCGCTCTCACCATGTGATATGCCTGCTCCTCCTTCACCTTCCACCATGACTGAAAGTTTCCTAAGGCCCTCAACAGAAGCAGATGCCAACACTATACTTCCTGTCCACCCTGCAGAAGTGTGAGTCAATTAAACCTCATTTATTTATAAATTATACATCCTCAGGAATTTCTTATGGCAATGCAAGAAGGGACTAACACACCATTCTTTCCTGAACTTAGTCTTGCCCTTTAAATGTAATTTCCTTCCATTTGAAATGTATCTCTCTTTTTTTAAAAATTTTATTGCATTTTAGGTTTTGGGGTATACGCGAAGAACATGCAAGATTGTTGCATAGGTACATATATGACAATGTGGTTTGCTGCCTTCCTCCCCATCACCTATATCTGGCATTTCTCCCCATGCTATCTCTCCCTGGCTCCCACCCCTCGCTGTCCCTCCCCTATTTCCACCCAACGGACCCCAGTGTGTGATGCTCTCCTGCCTGTGTCCATGTGTTCTCATTGTTCAACACCCATCTATGAGTGAGAACATGTGGTGTTTGATTCTGTTCTTGTGTCAGTTTGCTGAGAATGATGGTTTTCAGGTTCATCCATGTCACTACAAAGGACATGAACTCATCATTTTTTGTGGCTGCATAGTTGAAATGTATCTTTTAGAGCAAGTTCATTAACTGAGGGTTTGTAGCTGGTAAACTCAGGCAAAACAACATACTGGTTAAGAATGCAAATGCTAGAGGAAAACTGGATTAAAACTCGCTTTTCCATTTACTAAATGTGTGACTAATCCCCTGTGCCTCAGTGACTTCATTTGTAAAATGAGAACATTTAAGGGCATCTGTCTCATAGGGTTGTTGAGAGAATTAAGTATGTTATATATTCACACGCCTAAAACATTTTTTGGTACAAATCAAACATCCAATATTATTTTAGTGGATTAGGGAAGAATGATTATTCAATAAATAGTCAACAGTCACTGTTTATTATTACAGGGCTAAAACAAAATATTTAACTAAAGAGAAGTGTGTGTGAATCCTGATCTAACTCTCTCCTTGGTTCCTCTATTTTATCGTCTTCCACAGCAGATTCAGTGAATTCTGCTTACTGCATGGGTGGAGCATGTGTTGGCGTAGGGACGTCACTGACCACTCTGGGTTGGATTTGTTTCCTCTGGGGTCCCATGGCCTTCCTCTGTTTGTTATTCATCACACATTGTGGAAAGGATATCTGTTCTTGCCTGGGTTGGACATCAGCTCCTTTGAGATAGCAAGAGGCAGAGATTCCACACTTTCTTCTGATTTTATTGGGGAAGAATCTCTTTTGCCCCTTAGCTCATCCCCTTTCCTGACTCTTTTCAGAAGTGTAGATTTGCCAATCAGATTTTGCCAAAGAACCGAGGACTTTTATCAATACATGTCTTACAAGAGTGGACTGCTATTGCTTAAAGGTCAGAACACGTGTGGCAGAATGAATTACATTCTTCCTTTCTTCTTCCTGAACTCCAGTTGCTATTTGACAAAATGTGTTTATGAATAAGTAAATGAATGATTTGTAAAAATGCTGTATTGACTTTGGAGGTTTGAACAAATTCCAGCTATACATAAAACATTAGGCACATGTTGTTGACATTTCTTGTTTTACAGCCCTTGCTAGGGCTTCATCTGTTTGTTTGTTTTTTCTTGATTTAATCCATTTTGATGTTCTTCCCTATGCAAAGACATTTATCCCCCTAGCACGTTGCCTGCAGACATTATTAAAAGCCATTATCATATCTAACCGCAATCAAACCTGCTTATATCTGTACCAACAGCAGCCCCCTTAGGGCCACTGAGCATATATCTGTAGTTATCAGATAAATACACTTCTTATAGGGGTGTTCCTCCAAATTCATCTGACCTTGCTGTTTAGATCATGCAGAATATCATATATATTTTTTCATTTATTTTCTTTCTTTTATTCAAGGTTATAGACTCGGTAACTTCTCTGAGGTTATGCTTTGCCTGTTTATTTACATACCTTTGATATGTGATTTGGATGTGTGTCCCCTCCAAATCGCATGTTAAAATGTGAGTTCTTTGTTGACCTTAGTCTCACTCTTTATATTTAATTCCCTTTTATTTGAAATGTATCTTTAGAATAAGTTCATTAACTGAGGGTCTGTGGGTGATAAACTCAGGCAGTATAGCGTATTGGTTAAGAATGCAAATACTGGAGGAAAACTGGATTAAAATCTAGCTGTTCCAATTACTAAATGTGTGACTAATCCCACCGTGCCTCAGTTTCTTCTTTTGTAAAATAAGAACCTTTAAGGATATCTGCTTCATAGGGTTGTTGAGATAATCAAGTATGTTAGTCATATGTATAAAACAGTTTTTGGCACAAATCAGATGTCCAATATTATCTTAATGGGTTTGGACAGAATAATATTCAATAAGTTGTCAATAGCCACTGTTTATTATTACTAGGCATATAGGCCTAGGAAAATACTCATGAAGTGCTGTAACATAAAATAACAAGTTTCATAGTAATATATAATAAATGTTTCTATTTTGTATAAAGAAAATAAAAGAAATAAACCCCATATTTATGTATATGCAGTATTTCAGCAAGTAATCCATTCTGATTCATTATCTTAGACAACTAAGAGAGATAAAAAATTGCCTATTTTAATTGTGAGATATTACATTTTCAGTTGATGTTCAAACATTGGAAAAGCGGTGCACATCAGAATTAATGACATATGACAAATTCGGTAAATATTTATTGAGCACCTATTATATGCCAGACACTGTTTCTAGAGACTGGAGATAACATAGTGAACAAAATAGACAAGAGTGTCTGCCTTCAAGGATCTTTTTTTCTATGTAGCCCATGGTCAGTGATTTAAGAACATAACAGGAAGTATGTAAAAACACAAATCAAAAAATTAACATCATTATCTCAGGTAAGTGAATCCAAGTGGTTTTATAATGTTACCACAAAAATGTATTACCTTTGTAATTTAAAAAATCTAATAAAATACATTAAAAGAGGCTTATTTATTCATAAGTATCCTACATAAGACTGTAGGAATTTTTTAATTCTATCCTGACGATACCTAGAATCAGAATTTTCCCTTACCTGGCTCCCCTATTACTCTGGAAAAGAATTCATCCCCTATCATCCAGTCCCCACCTCTTGCACGGTAAATAGGAGAATTAGATTCCAACAGCCTGACCAACCCCTAATTTAGAAGACAGCACCATAAATCCGCAAAGGACTGAGTTTAATTTCACAGCTGTGAGGCTCCTGCAGAGCATTTGCAGAGCTGGGCCACTGTTGGGTACTCTTTCTGTCACACCTTACCACTTGATAATGGCTCTCCAGTGCAGGACTGTTTCATGTTTCTCCTCTCTCAAAGCCTGTCATTGATTTCCTGAAAGCCCAGGTCTCTTCAAAAGTGTCACATGTCATCCAGAGAAATTAAGACTGCAGATATAGGCAGGACGGCAGCTGTTGTAAAAATCACGAGCAGAGTGGCCTCTGTACAGCTTCTCAGCACAATCTTTTAATAGCACTTTACATGCTGGTGGGAAAACTATAAAGTGCATTCAACTCTTCTTTGGAGAACATCCATAGTTTTAATTATCTGCAGGCTTTACGTCATTAGAGAGATTGAGTTGATGAGAGAGCGGGCATCCTGACAATGACCTGGGGGAAACAATATGGAAGGCTGTGGGGACAAGAGATGATGGCAGCTCCTACTTAATGCCTTTTTACTAGATCATTCATTCATTCATTCACTTTGCATAGTTTCTTTTTTTCCAGCCTTATTGAGATATAAAAAACAAATAAAAATCATATATATTTAATGTATACAATGTGATTTTTTGATAAAAGTATACATTGTGAAATAACTGTTGCAACTAACTATCCATTGACTCAGACAGTTACCGTGTGTGTGTTTGCGCGCATGTGCGTGCCCGTGTGTGTGTGGGGGAGGGGGGGAGGTGAGAACACTTTAAGACTTGCCCTCTTAGCAAATTTAAAGTATGCCATACAGTATTAATGATAATTACATTGCTATGCTCATTTATCTTATGTAACTGAAAATTTGCACCCTTTGTCCCAAATCGTCCGATTTCCCACTTCTCCCAGGCCCTGGGAGCTGTCATTCTGCTCTCTGATTTCAAAAATTGGACTGTTTCAGATTCCACATATCGGTGAGAACATACATTATTTGATTTTCTGTATCTAACTTATTTAACCTAGCATAAATCCCCCAAGTTCATTCATGTTGTTGCAAATGGCAGGATTTTCTTCCTTTTAAAGGCTGGATATCACTTGTCTTTTTGATAACAGCCATTCTCACAGGTATGATGTAAGATCATACTGTGGTTTTGATTTTCATTTCTCTGATGATTACTAATGCTAATCACAGTTTTGTGTTCCTATTGGCCATTTCTATAGCTTCTTTGAAAAAATGTCTCTTGAGACCCTTAGCCCATTTTTAATTGAATTATTAAGTTGTTTTGCTATTGAGTTTTATGAGTTTCTTGTATATTTTGGCTATTAACCTCTCATCAAATATAGTTTTTAAAAATATTTTTCTCCCATTCTAAGTTTACTTTTTCACACTGTTGTGGTTTTTTTTTTTTTTTTTTTTTTTTNTTTTTTTGCTTTACAGAAGCGTCTTAGTTTAATGCAATCCCATTTCTCTATTTTTGCCTGTGCTTTTGGTGTCATGCAAAAAATAACTGCCCAGATCAATGTCAGGAACCCTTTCCTCTATATTTCTTCTGGTAGTTTTACTGTTTAGGGTCTTATGTTTAAATCTTTAATCAATTTTGAGTTGATTTTTATGTACAGTGTGAGGTAAGGGTACAGCTTCATTTTTTTGCATGTGGATATCCAATTTTCCCAATATTTATTAGAGAGACAGTCCTTTTCCCATAGTGTGTTCATGGCAATCTTGTCAAAGATTAGTTGAGAGTAAATGTGTGGATTTATTTGTGAGCTCTCCATTCTGTTTTTATACAAGTCTCATACTGCTTTTATTACTATAATTCTATAATGTATTTTGAAATCATGCTATAGCTGATATAATATATTTTTTAAGGTATTTGAAAAGAACAGATTTATTCTTCTTGGTCAAAATTGTTTGGCTATTTGTGGTCTTCTGTAGCTCCATACAAATTTTAGAATTGTTATTCCATTTCTCTAAAGAATGTCACTTGTATTTTCACATGGATTTCACTGAATATGTAGATCACTATGTTTAGTATGGACATTTTAAAAACATGAATTCTTCAAATCTATGAACACAACATCTTGCCACTTATCTGTGTTTTGAAAATATTCAGCCAGGCATGGTGGCTTATACCTGTAATCCCAGCACTTTGGGAGGCCGAGGTGGGCGGATCACCAAGTCAGGAGTTCCAGACCAGCCTGACCAACACAGAGAAACCCCATCTCTACTAAAAATACAAAAATTAGCCAGACATGGTGGTGCCTGCCTATAATCTCAGTTACTCAGGAGGCTGAGGCAGGAGAAACACTTGAACCCAAGAGACGGAGGTTGTAGTGAGCCAAGATTGCACTATTGCACTCCAACCTGGGCAACAGAGTGAGACTCTGTCTCAAAAAAAAAAAAAAAAATTATTTATCAGTGTTTCATAATTTTTAGTTTGCAAGTCTTTTTTCTTAGCAGTTGAGTTACTCAAATATTTCATGTTTCTTGTTATCATTAATGGGATTGGTTTTTAAAATTTCCTTTTGGGATGGTTATTTTTGTTGTTGTTTGCATATAGAAACAGAAAAAAAATTGCATGTTGATTTTGTATCCTGCAACTTTACTGAATTTATTAGTTCTAACAGCTTTTCATTGAGTGTTTAAGGTTTTCTACATGGACAATCATGTCATCTGAAAACAGAGATAGTATTACTTCTTCCTTTATAATTTGCATGGCTTTTATATCTTTTTCTTACCTAATTTCTCTTGCTAGGACTTATAGTACTTTGTCGAATAGAAGTGGTAAGACTGAGAATTTTTGCATTCTATTAGATTTTAGAGACATACTTTCAGTTTTTCCCCAAAATTAAGATGTTAGATATAAGTTTTTCATACATAGCTTTTCTTGTGTTGTGATGTTCCTTTTATACCTATTTCTGAGAGTTGTTATAGTGTAAGAAATTGTTTTTTCTGCACCTATTGAGATGATAATGTGAATTTTTTTCTTTCATTCTATTAATGTGTATCACATTTATTGATTTGCATATATTGAACAGTATTTGCATCTCAGAAGTAATTTCCACTTGGCCATGGTGAATATTATTTTAATGTGCTGTTGAATTAAGTGTACTATTGTTTTTATTCAGAATTTAAAAATTTATGTTCATCAGAGGTATTGGTCTATAGTTTTGTTTCCTTGTGGTATCTTTGCCTGGCTTTGGTATCAGGGTAATTCTGGCCTCATAAAATTAGTTCAGAAATGTTTCCTCTTCCATTTTTTGACAGAGCTTAAGGAGAATTGTGATTAATTTTTCTTTGAATGTTTGGTAGAATTTACCTGGAAAGCCATCTGGTCCTGGGCCATTTTTTGTTGAGGGGTTTTTGATGATTGATTCAATCCCTTTACTCATTATTGGTCTGTTCATATTTTCTATTTTCACATGACTCAGTCTTGGTGGGTTGTATGTTTCTAGGGATTTATCTATTTTAACATGTTCTTAGCATTCAGCTGTCAATAATAGTCCCTTATGCGTTTCTAAATATCTGAGGCATCTGTTGTGATGTCTCCTCTTTCATTTCTAGTTTTATTTATTTGAGTTGTCTTTTTTTTTCTTAGTTATTCTAGCCATGGGTTTATTGATTTTGTTTATCTTACCAAAAATTGATTCTTAGTTTTGTTCATTTTTTTTTCTATTTAAAACAATTCTCAAATTTATTTCTGCCCTTATTTTTAATTATTTTCTTCCTTCTGTTAACTTTGGGCTAGTTATTTTTTTTCTATTTTTTAGTTCTTTGAGGTGTAAATTAGGTTTTCTATTTCAGAACTTTCTTCTTTTTTAATAGAGGTGTTTGTTGCTATAAACTGTCTTCTTAGTACTCCTTTTGCTGTACTACTTCAAGAGTGGGTGGTTTAGTTTTCATGTATCTGTGAATTTTTCTATTTTCTTTCTGTCATTGGTTTTATTTTATTCTATTGTGGTCAGAAAAGATACCTGGAATGACCATCTTGAATTTTTTAAGACTTGTTTTACAATGCAACATGTGATCTGCCCTGGAGAATGTTCCATGTGCACTTGAGAAAAATGTATATTCTTTGGTTGTCAGGTGCTATGAGATAGAAATTGTGTTGCTATTCATTTATTATAAATGAAGAACTGCTCTGAAGTTAATAACTAAAATCAAACTCTGTTGAATTCCTATTTTTTTCTTGTATTTTTTTTCTGATTTTGTTGAGAGCTCAAGCTCTCCTTGAGCTTCTTCAAAAAACAATATTTTTGGATCTTTTTTTCAGGCAGCATAAAGTTACTGGGAATTTACTGTTTTGTTTGTTGTTGTTGTTGTTGTTGATTTCATGGGTTGCAGGTACTATGTGTACAGTCCCAGGGGGTGGAAGGAGGGGTTGCAGAGAGTCGGATTCTAGATGGGGGTGCATACGCCAGCCCCAGGGAGGGAGGTGCACTCTAGTACCAGGGAAGGAGTTTGCAGCAATGAGGATTCTGGGCAGCTGTATCAGCTACAGTCAGTATCAGAAAAGACTGCAGGGGTTCTAAGTAGCATTGGCCATGGGCATCTGCAGGGGTGGAGAGGTCTGCTGGAGTCCTTGGTGGTGAAGGCTGCTGGAGTTTTCCTTTTCCCCTTTCTCTTCTAAGAGGTAGTCAACCCCGAGGTGATTCCTCTTTGCACTGACCTGTGCCAGTCTGGGTGAGGTGAAATAGATTAAAATGTTTCCTACACTTTTCTTTGATGACATCCTCAGTTTTTGTCCTCAACTGGGTTGCAGTAACATTGTAATTATACTCTGGAGCTCTTCCAGAGCTATTTTCTTCCACAGATACTTCTTAAACTATGGTTTTTATTGGGGAATAGAACTAGAACCTCATAATCTGCTCTTTTGCTAATGGCAGTCTCATTGTACATTCTTTTTGTCCTCTTCAAGAGATACTTAACATAGAGGTTAAGAGTAGGACCTCAGATGCCACATTGCTTGTGTTTGAATCTTATTTCTGTCACCAAATAACTTTTAATTATGGGAAACATTTAATTTCTGCAATCATCACTCTTCCATCTATATAATGTGTTCAATAATTGCATACATCTCAGGGTTATAGCAAGGACAAAGCCAGATAATACATGCAGAGCACTTAGCATAGTAACTTTATGCAAGTTCTCAATAGTTTTTAGTTGCTATATGCTAGTCACAGAAAAACTGGTCAAGAATAGAAAATTAAGCTGGAACCATGGATATAAATGTGTGGTCCAAATTTACTTTTTCAGTGTATGAGTTCAAAGCTAAAATTATTTAGTGGAATAACTGGTGTAGAGCTGAAGAAACTTTAAAATACCTTCTGCAAACATGAAAGCACCCATATATCTCTATAACTCACAGCATTGTTATCTTTCAAAAGAAAAGAAAAACAAACAAATGACAAGAGGTGATAAAACCATAACAGTAAGAGTAAGCATCCAGCCCAATCAAAAGGAAAATTAGCAAAGCAAAAATTAGAAAGAGTAGAACAATGTGAAAGACGTTCTAAAACAATATTTAAAGAGGGTTAAAAAAAAACAGTTATTTGTTTCAAGAACAGAAGCTATAAAAAAGATTTTTTAAATAAAAATTGTGTAGACAAATTCAGTATTTAGTACACAGGTTAAAAATAAATTAGAACAGCTTAAGAGATAATTCATATAGTAAAGATCATCTGTATTAGGAGATAAATCCCCAAGAATGTATCATATTTTCACACATCTAAGCATTAGCAGCTCTTGTGTTCCAGGACTATGTTTTCAGACATGTTTATATAGTCAGGAAGCCCTTGAATTATAGAGACAAATACTTCTGGAGCACACTTACCTACATTATGGATAAGTAAAAGTAAAATGAATTGCTCCTTTTTGAGAGCTATTGAGATGTCTCTCCAAGGAGATATTTGAAGATAATAAACCCAGAGATGTTTTCTTCCTCTCTCCAGAGATATTTGGCTTCATGCAAGGTTGACAAAAATACAATATTTCTCAGGAGAAGAAAATGGACAGGTTTGTTAAGATGAGAGTTTGGGGTTCCTCTCCTATAACGCATCCCCATTGCATATGTGGTATCACTTACTCCTCACCATGCCACTCTCACTGAAGCTCAGGGATGTAAAACTAATATGCTAGTCGGGCTGTTGCTCTTTCTCTGAGTAATAAACTGACTTGTCTCTGACTCATAGGTTTCTGTTTTTCTACCAACATAAATATGAACCTGTGATGGGCTAACTTGATTGCTTACAAATCAAGTCTTAGACTTCTCATAGTTCTTAAAGTTCTAACTGTATTTAGCCAGGATTCAGAACTAGTGGAAACTGAGGTGGCTCCACAGTTACACAAGTTCACCTTTCCTCCGGGCTCTTGGTTACCTACAGAACTCACATTGCAGATGGCTCCCTCCACATGGAGGAAGTCCTGTCGAACCTCAGAAAAGAAAGAAAAACCTGGTACTCCTTTGCATTTTTGCACTCTCAGTCTTACACTATAAGATGATGTTCACTTTCACTAATATCTCTGTATTTGTGTTTAGTCTTTACAATCAACTTTCTCTAGGCCACATTTTACCCCAGGAAAAACAGCAGAGTCAGTGCCCAGATGTCATTTAAGGGAAATATTACCTCCAGAATATTTCCACTTACAGAAGAATGTCACCATTCCCAGACCAATTTAATTCACCTCTTTCTAAATGCCCCTGATACTACTTTGGTCCAAAGATCTAAATTAATAGAGATAGAGACCATGCTCATGGGTTTAAAAACCAAAACACTGTCATAATGAAATAATTTTGTCCCAAGAACATAAATAAACACAATAAAACTTCAAACAAAATCATAGTAGATTTGATGTGTGTGTGCATGAGTAACTAAAATAGATGACTATGAATAAAATACATTTATAAAATGGCCAATAAATTTTGAAAATGAAGAAGGAAAAAGGAGGATGATCTATTTAATCAAATATGAAGGCATTTTAAAGAAGTTGAAATTAAATGGGTTCAGTATATTGTAGAAATAAGCAAATAATTACATGGAACATAATTCAATATATTCCATACAAATAAGCAAGTAATTATATAGAGATTAATTCTATATGTTCCACATATCATACAATATTACAATCCCACTTCCAATCTTGAGACTCAAGAACAAAATGAGAAACAAACAAGCTATATCTTGAACAAATTGCTTAACCTTTCTGAGTCTAATTTCTCATCTCTTACATGGAATTATGATGCCCATGTATTACAGTAAAAATTATATAAAAACACAGCCAGGAGCTTAATAATTAGATATATCTTTAAATCACTCATCTTCCTCTTCCTCATACTCGACAAAACATTTCCACTAGACCTAATTATTAGAAAATAAATTAGCTGAGAGTATTCCAAATACATAAAACCCCCATTAGATAAGAAGCAATAAGGTATGGTGATCAATCACAATTTATTCACTGAAAAATAATCTAGTCTAAGGTCACAGTTATTAAAAATTGAAATAAAATATGAAAGGTTTGAAAAATAGGTAATTATTAAACCTTTCTCTGTTTTACCCATATATTTACCAGTTCTTGTGCTCTAAATTCTTTTGGTGGATTCTATCTTTTAATAGGAATAGTATTTTCATTATTAATTGACAAATAATATATGTACTTATGTGATGTTTTGATACATGATCACAATGTGAATAACTCATGCTAATTAATAAATCTATTACCTCACATGCCATTTTTTGAGTTGAAAACATTTAAAACCTACTCTTTTAGCAATTTTCAAATGTGTAGCACATTATTATTTATTCTACTCACTGTTCTATGCAATAGATAACTAAAGCTTATTCCTCTAGTACCTTCTGATCAACATTTCCCATTTGCCCATCCACTGCCACCCACACTCTTGATTTTTTTCTTCTTACTTCATTTCCCTTCATTTTGAGAAACTTTAATATTTCTTGTAGTAAAGACCTGCTGATGCCAAATTCTTTCAGCCCATGTTTGTCTATGATTATCTTTATTTTGCCTTTGGCTTTGAAGGATCATTTTTTGGCAAATAGAATTCTAGGATAAAATTTTATTTTTATTTTTGCACTTTAAAAATGTCATTAACTTCCATCATCTTCTGATTTTCATTGTTTCTGATAAGTCAGTGGAATTCTTATTCTCATTTCTATAGATGCATCATATCTGTTTTTCTCTAGCTGCTTTAGATTTTTTCTCTCCTGGTTGCTTTTCATCAATTTGATTACATGGTGTGCCATGGCTTGGGAATATGGCAAAAACCTGAAAATATTACCCATTAAATGTAGAGGGAATTGTGAAATTGCAGATTCTGTGACATTCAGTACTCTCAGAAGTTAACAGGGCAACCAAGACGAAATGGAGCTAATCAAATATTCTGCTGGACAAAGCACGATAATATAGAGCACGTTCAGATCACTGTTTTTAAGGGAAAAGAGACTACTTTTCCCCAAAAATGCTTTTTATTTTTCTCTAAGTTATAGTGGTAGAAAGGACCTTAGCGATCATCTAACAAAATTTTTTATATTAAATTGATAACAAAACTGAAGCCTAGAGTGACTAATCAGCCAAATGAATGTGGCTAACTAGCAGTAGAGTTGAAATTTCAGTTCTGAATTCTTGACTCACTTATTATCAAAGTTTTCACTCTGGATTCATTCATTTACCTTTTTTAAATTATTTATCACATCAGGGTAACAATGGAGTAGTGACTAATATATTTTATATAAATTTACTTTAAACCGGCTCACTCTTAATTATTTGTATTGTGCTAAGTAAAAACACCCCTAAAATTATAAAATTGAATGCCATTGTTTTGATTTAGATTTTAATAAAAATTTGCATTTTTAGATTTTTATTGCTTGTTTTATTAATCTTTATTGTCCTCTAAAGACTGTTATACATTATAGATCTCCAACAAAACATAAAAAGCTACCAATACACTTCAGTTCTTCAGAATATTTTGGTAGCTTATTAACTTCAAGTTAATCAAGTGAAAGGAAAATCAATCTTGTGGGTATAAAGAGAAAAGGTAGATCTTTCAGGATTGGTGCTAAAAACATTTCCCCACATGAAGAAAGACACCTATTCACCTCAGAGCCTCTGTTATGATCTCTTACTAATTGCTGCTGTCACTGTTATTTTATCCTGGGAATTTAAAAGTGTAGAAGGAAGAGAAAGGATTATTATTTCTCTCTCCATGCTTGTCACTGCCTTTATTCTTCCATATTATACTTTGAATCTTAGCTAAAGCAAAATTTGAGCACACAGAATTTTTTTTTCATGTTTCAGCAGATAATAAACAGTAAACCATGTGAGGCTAATTTGTTAGGTTTCCAAGAGAAATTGGCCATTGGTATTTTGGGGTGCTCTCATTTCTTTGCTCCCAACTTGCCACCAGGAGCTGGATACCATCGTAGTATCCTTATCTGGTATCACAACTTCAGCACCCACCTTCCATAATGTCTAGACACAAGAGATTCATACACAGGGGACAGAGGGAAATCTCATTTCCCATATCGCTAGGATTTGCCTTCTGAGTTCTCATTTTACTTTCTAAGAACTTGATGGCCCTCAAGTAATTGAAGGTGGAAAGTTACAGTCCACTTTTGAATACTCCTTATTACACTAAAAGTCTTCACAGAATACATCAGAGTAAGGCTGGAGGAGGTGGCACAGGCCTGTAATCCCAGCACTTTGGGAGGCCAAGGCTGGTAAATCATCTGAGGTCGGGACCAGTCTGACCAACATGGAGAAACCCCATCTCTACTAGAAACAAAAAAATTAGCCGAAGGTGGTGACACACATCTTTAATCACAGCTACTGAGGAGGCTGAGTCAGGAGAATCGCATGAGCCTGGGAGGCGGAGGTTGCAGTGAGCCGAGATCGTGCCCTTGCACTCCAGCCTGGGCAACAAGAGCAAAACTCCATCTCAAAAGAAAAAAAAAGAAAAGAAAAAAGAAAAAGAAGACATCAGAGTAAGCCCACCATTCACATACTCAGGGCCAGTTATGCATGAGAGTGCTGGGGGGGTGGTCATAGGCCAACATAGACCATGGTACAATCAGGAGTGAAACCAAGGAAATCTAACTTTCAGGAGGTGGTGGTACTTTTTTTTTCTTCCAAGTAGAAATTAGGAGGAGATTCTCATGTCATGAGATTCGACATGGGTGTGGTAGTGTGAGGGTCTTTGGTTTATTGACACCAAGAAATTGTGCTCACATTTAAGATACTGTGGACTAAGAGACAACAGACTACAGGAGTAGCCCTGGGAAAGACCACGGACATGCTCCCAGGGAGTTACTCCTTGGTCAGACACAGGCTGAAAGTGCTAGGAATCATCTTTCATCCGGATGGCATCTGGCATTGTGCTGGAACAGCATCCAAATTTTTGATGGTTTCTGCAATCTGGGAAGCAAGGCCATGGCCTTTGTTAAGGCAGGGTCCAGAGAGTGTTGGAGAAGAAATTACCTGCCAAGAGAAAGGGCTGTGACTATGGGAACTTTGGGAGTTAGCATTATGGTCACTTTCCCATGTCTATGATTCCGCTATTCCATTCTGTGCTCCCACTTGGCTACTAGATGCCAGTGTTGTCTATTTACAGAGCACTCCACCTTCCAGACTCAGACTCACTCCAGATGGCTGGTGTTGACATGTCATTAACTTAGGTCCCTGTGGTGTCCTCCTTTGGCTCTTCTCAAAGCTCTTTCTTCCATGTTTATTTTTATTTGTATTTTTGTTTTACCTTTTATGACATTTTATGTCCATTTTTCCAAAGTGCAGACACAAGTGCCTCACAATAAATAAGATGTTCATTACAAAAAATTTGTATTATTTCTATATTTTATTATTTCCAAGCTAAAATTTTCAGAAAGTACATTATCCTTGGAAGTTTGTAAGCACTATACGAAGAGCTATTTTTATTTTCTAATAATATATTATTTCAAATAAATAAATAATTGGTAGATTTATTAACAAGTGCTTAATTAACAAAATCTGCTTGTAATTATTTTACAGCAGAAACTGGTTTGTTAAAATACACAACTGAATTCCTCTGAAGAAAATTTTGATGGAAAGCTCCAGGGCTATATTTAAATCACAGCTGAACTTTAAATCTTATTTTTATAGCAGTTGATATTTTTCCCTATAAATGCCACCTTGTTATTTCTTATGTGATTTACATTTCAGAGCATTACACAATAGAAGTATCCAAAGCAATACTTAATAGACACTGTTTCTGCCTTAAACTTTTTCTGTTTCTCATTATTCTATAGTCTCTCATGATACCAGTAAACCTCTCTGAGCCTCAACTGCTATATTCATCAAATGGAATGATAGTACTTGCCTCATTGTGAAAATGAAGTAGGATAATGGAGTGAAAGGACTTTATACATCAGAAATGATCATATGCCCAGAAGATGACATTATAGAAATTACCACTATGTTTATTTTGTTTTTATCCTGCTTCTAATTCACATGAACTGTAAAAATTACTGTGATAGTTCTTTAATTTACACACAATTTCACAAGATATAAATTATATATCTGCCTAATGTATTCACCATTAGGATAACCCTTGTGGAAATGTTTTAAAAAATGGTTTTACCTTAAATGCTTATCCTCTAGTCATAGAGGTAAAAACAGCAAAATAAAATGATTCAAAAACACTTTATTGCTGAAGAGGCAATGTTGAAAAAATAATTGACTTTGAAATCAGACAGCCCATAATTTGAACCCCTGTCCTTTAGAGCCTAAATTAGAGCCAAATTGTTCTTTGAATATACAAAAATATGGAGTAGAGAATGGACTCCTAACAGGAAAAGGGGAAAACATAGGCTCACGCCTGTAATCCCAGCACTTTGGGAGGCCGAGGCGGGTGGATCATGAGGTCAAGAGATCGAGATCATCCTGGTCAACATGGTGAAACCCCATCTCT
>NW_016107328.1:5078311-5081513 GCF_001604975.1 Cebus imitator
AAAAAAAAAAAAAAAAGAGAGAAAAGGTACCAAAGGGGGCGGGGGTAGGTGGTTTGTATAACTAACTAGAGTAATTATTCTGACTGAAACAATAATAAGAGTTAACATATATTCTATTTTCCTGAAACAATCCCATTTGTACCATGGACCAGAATACCCAACAAAAGAAATGCGGGCACACAAGCAGTCAACAGATGGTGCTCCTCCAAGACTCAGGAGCAGATTAGAATTGAAGCCATTCAACCAAACTACCTCATACCATAATCAAAGCCCCAGGGTGCCAAAGAAGAAAAAAGCAAAACAATCCATCCAAAGGACAACTACTTCAAAGACTGAAGGAACATCAACCCACACAAATGAGAAAGATCTAATTTGTGACTCAAAAAAGGAATGAAAAGGAATGAACAAGCCCTCTGAGAATATGACAGTCAGACAAGAATAATAATTTTTAAAAAAGAATGAAAAGGAATGAACAAGACCTCTGAGAAATATGGGATTATGTAAAGTGACCAAATCTATTGGCGTCCCTGAAGAGACAGTGTGTTAGGGTTCTCTTAGAGAGACAGAGTAATATATATATATATATATATGTTTTCTAAGTATTAACTTACACGATCACAAGGTCCCACAATAGGCTGGGGAAGCCAAGGAGCAAGGAAAGCCAGTCTTTGAGTCCTAAAAACTGAAGAACTTAGAGTCTTATGTTTGAAGGCAGGAAGCATCCAGCACAGGAGAAAGATGTAGGCTCAGAGGCTAGGCTTGTCTCTCCTTTTCACATTTTTCTGCCAGCTTTACATTCACTAGAAGCTGATTAGATTATGCCCACTAAATTAAGGGTGGATCTGCCTTCCCCAGCCCACTGACTCAAATGTTAATCTCCTTTGGCAACACCCACACAAACACACCCAGGTATGCTGCCTTCAAAAGACCAATGTTACATGCAATGACACCCATAGGCTCAAAATAAACAGTTAGTAACTAGGTGATGAAGTAATCTGAAAACCAAACCCTCAAGTCACAATTTCACCTATATAACAACGTATACATGTTTTTTAAACATGGTTTTTATTTTTAAAATAAAAAAAATGTTTTTAAAACATCTCTCAAAATCATACAACTACATGGAAATTAAACATGCTACTGAAAGACTTTTGGATAAACAATGAAATTAAGACAGAAATCAAGATATTATTTGGAACTATTTAAAACAACAATACAGCATACCCAGAATCTCCAAGAGACAGATAAAACGTGTTAAGAGGAAAGTTTACAGCACTGAATTACCACAGCTAAAAGTAAGCTCTCAAATTGAAAACCAAACGTCAATCCTGCTGGAACTAGAAAAACAAGAGTAAACCAACCCAAAGCTAGCAGAAGACAATAAATAACCAAAATTAGCTGAACTGAATGAAGCTGAGATGTAAGAAAACATACAAAGGATCAACAGAAGCACAAATTGGTTCTTTGAAAGAATAAGACTAATAGGCCACTAGTAGCCAAATAAAGGTGAAAGAGGGAAGATCCAAATAAATACAATCAGAAATAACAAAGGAGACATTATCACTGACACCACAGAAATACTAAGAGACAAAAAACCTTTGCTGATGGTTATGAACACCATTATGCACATAAACGGAAAACCTAGAAGAAATAAATGAATTCCTGTAAGCATAAAACCTCCCAATATTTATCCAGGAAGAAATTGAAACCCTGAACACACCAGTAATCAGTTCCAAAATTGAATCAGTAATAAAAAGCCTATAAACCAGAAAAAGTCCTGGACCAAATTCACAGTGGAATTTTACCACATATATTAAGAAGAGCTAGTACCAATCCTACAGAAACTATTTTAAAAAATGGAGGGGGAAGGACTCCTTTCTAACTCATTCTGAGTCCAGCATCATTCTGATACCAAAACCAGGCACAGACATAAGAAAGAAAGAAAACCTCAGTCCAATATCCCTGATACATATAGATACAAAAATCCTCAACAATATACTAGCAAGTCAAATCCAGCAGCACATCAAAAAGCTAATTTACCATGATTAGGTAGGCTTTATCCTTGGGATGCAAGGTTGGTTCAACATATGCAAATCAAAAAATGTTATTCATTACATAAACAGAGCTAAAAACAAAGCAAAAACCATATGATTATCTCAATAGATACAGAAAAGGTTTTCAATGAAATTTAATATCAGGCTGGGCGTGGTGGCTCATGCCTGTAATCCCAGCATTTTGGGAGGCTGAGGCTAGTGTATTACCTGAGCTCAGGAGTTCAAGACTAGCCTGGGCAACATGGTGAAACCCCATCTCTACTAAAAATACACAAAAATTAGCTGGGGGTTGGTGGTGCAAGTCTGTAATCCCAGGTCCTCAGGAGGCTGAGGCAGCAGAATCACTTGGACCTGGGAGGTGAAGGTTACAGTGAGCAAAGATTGTGCTACTGCACTCCAGACTAGGCCACAGAGTGAGACTCCATCTCAAAAATAAATAAATAAATGTAACATCATTTGATGTTTAAAAACCCTCAACAAACTAGTCATTGAAGGAACATACCTCAAAATAATAAGAACCGTCTATTACCAACCCACAGCCAACATCATACTAAATGAGCAAAAGCTGGAAGCATTCCCCTTGAGAACCAGAACAAAACAAGGATGTCCACTCTCACCACTCCTATTTAACAAGGTACTGGAAGTTGCGGCCAGAGCACTTAGGTGAGAGAAAGAAATAAACATTCAAATAGGAAGTCAAAGTATTCCTCTTCTCAGACAATATTATTTTATACCTAGAAAACCCCATAGTCTCTGCCCCCAAGCTCCCAGAGCTGATAAACAACTTTAGCAAATTTTCTGAATGTAATATCAATGTATGAAAATTGGTAGCATTTCTATACATCAACAACATCCAATTTGAGAGCCAAATCAAAAATGCAATTCCATTCACAACAGCCACATATACAATCACACAAAAACATTTAGGAATACTGCTAACCAGAGAGGTGAAATTGCTCTACAATGAGAATTACAAAATACTACTAAGAGAAATCAGAGACAACAAAAACAAATGGAGAAACATTTCATGCTCATGGATACGAAGAATCAATATTGTTCAAACGGCCATATGGCTCTAAGAAGTTTACAGCTTCAATGCTGTTTCTAACAAATTGCCAATTACATTTTTTACTGAATTAGAAAAAAAA
>NW_016107328.1:5081668-5139934 GCF_001604975.1 Cebus imitator
GAAAACTCAGAAATAAAGGCACACACCGGCAGGCATCTGATCTTCCACAAAATCAACAGAAACAAGCAATGGGAAAGGACTCCCTATGCAATAAATGGGAATGAAATAACTAGCTAATCATATGCTGAATATTGAAACTGAATCACCTGCTTTCACTATATACAAAAATCAACTCAAAATAAATTTAAAAATTACATTTAAGGCCTAAAATTATAAAAGCCTTAGCAGAAAAACTAGGAAATACAATTCTGGACATAGGCCATAGAAAAGATTTCATGAATATTAGCTCTTTTAATAGATAAGCCAATCTTGAGAGATAAGATCTTAGGCAAAGAAACTTAGGCAAAGTAAATTTAGGCAAAGCAAATCTGAGCAATATTCTAAAGCCTACGCAGCTGCACAGCCAGGATTTCCACAATACTAAAACTATGAAAAGGTGAGACTTACTTAAAAAGGTTTGATGCTCAACTGGGGTTGGAGCTACTTACATCCCTGGAGTGACTGTACAACATATGATCCACGAATCACCTATGTTAGCTGTGGGACTTGTCGAGGATACAGATTCTGGGGACCATGGTCTCAGACACTCCTGTGGGGAGGTACTGAGACTCTGAATGTTTAACAATTTAATCTCAGTATCTGGGGACAAGGATGTGCCTTATTGTTGGAGGCCGCAAAGAGAGGTGGCTGACAAGAAAAATTCAGGCTTGGAGAAACTGATTCACACAAGGACATGTGATCACACTGGGCCCACTCTGCCATCCTGTCCACCTGGCATTGAAGGACAAGCAAAAGGTGATGAAGATGCACTTCTCCAGTCACTCTATTACAATCATTTATTTGATAGCCTGTATTAGTTGGGCAGATCATCTGGTTGACTGTTTACAAGTAAATAGTGTATATATTCCTAACTGGAAATTAACCTCCTGGAAGGCAAGGACTGGCATCATTTGTCACCAGTGCCTGGCACAGAGGAAGCACTCAGTGAACACTGGACAGATGAATAAAAGAATGAATGAGTGAACGACTTAACAGGACTGTCAGGCTTTATTTCTTTCTGCCTAAGTATGGTGTTTCTTATAAAGATTTGGAGCTTTGCTAGCTGCAATAGGCTCCACCCTTTTTCTCATTCATCCCCAAAGGAGGCAGAGGGATTTAACTTACTGATAAATTTGGGAAACGTAAATCATAGCAGGTATGATCAGCTCAGCCCATCCCTTCTTCTCCCTGAAAGTGTGCTTTCTGACACCACATTCTACTGCTCCTCCTTCAGGGGCAGATTCTTCCCAGCCTGGTATGTCTGCCCCTGTGGAATGAGACCTATAACTCTGCAGGTAATTTAGTCTAATCCTGATGTTTTGACAGCAGGCCTACTCCAAGATTCACACTCCAGCTCTGTCTTTATCAATAATGAAGGGGAAGTTTAGTGCTCTATTGGCAAAGGTCTTTTTTTTTCCTTCATCAATCTGTTCAGAACCTGAGTGGGGAAAATAAATGTTATTTATCAGACAACTTCAGAAAGTCACATCACTCTAGGACTATAAAATAATCTAACAGAGTCCAAATGCTCTTTAAGGAGTTAAACAAGTTGGAAAACTAATTTTCTGGGAGCAGTAGGTGCTAGAGGGGAGAGCTCAGAAGTCAAAACCCAAGATACTAACCCCAGCATTGCTAGTTACCCCCTGTGGCCCAAATAGAGCATTTGACCTCTAAAAGTCTCAATTTTGTTTTTGCTAAAAGCAAGATGTTAACTCCTGCTAGCACTGTTGTGACAATCAAATAAACCTACATTAATGGAAGCACTTTGTTAAATGAATAGCCATATATATGTTCAAGGGAATCATTATTTTTATTGACATAGAAAGATGCTACAGAGTTTCATTATCATTATTGGCTTAAGTGCAATGATTACACTCTTTCTCTGAGCAGACACACATAAAATATCATACATGTTTCTCTGGTGTATCTCAAGCTCCATAAATGGATTCATTATAATAAAAAGTTTTTTTCTGGCTTTGGATATAGAGATGTATTTCACTTGAATTGCCTAAAATGCTACCATTTTTCTAAATATGGAATGGGTAATTTTTTTCCATGCTTATACCTGAATGTGATTTGGCTCTTTTTACGTTTCTCTAATATGTTAATTCCTTCTATAAAAAGCTGTCCATTGATAAGTTTGTCCACTTCTAATTTCAGAATGCACAGTTTACAATGGAGACCTCCTGAGAATTTAAACCCATTACTGCATCATTGCACATTTTACATTTTACACCAGAAAAAAAACTTTATTGAGAGCAGTATTTTATTATTTGCAAAGAATATGTGTTTTGAAGAACTGGTTCCCAGTTACTACATTACGACTTAGTAGCTTGTATTACATCAGGCAAGTCACCTAACCTCTTGGAGCTTTGGTTTCTTTACCTTTAAAAGATACATGTGAAAATTGAATATGATAATGTATTTCAAACTAAAAATAAAATATGTATTAGAAATCCCCAAAATATTAGCTTAATCCCCAACCCTTGGCCACTGGGTAAAAATCAACTTGTGATAATAGAAATCTGAATTTTATGGCTTAAGCCCATAAAGTAAAAAACAGTAAGAGAAGTGTAAATGCGTGGAATTCTGTTGACGGGGATCTCTGGGTTATTTTCTAGAATAGTCAAGAGTTGCATAAAGTTGACACCACTGGAGAAGTAGTTTTAAGTTTTAAGATATATTGAATGATCATTAGACTTAGCAGGCTTATCATCAGTGTTAAGACATATTCAACTAAACCTTCTTAGGAAACCCTCAGAAATCATTTCAGCCAGCTAGAAAGTAATTTTAATTCTTTCGGATGATAATGGAATAATTTGGAATCTTTTTACCTTTGATGCTCACTATGTGGCCAAACCTTATTAATTGTGGAAAATTGAGAAAAGGCTCACTCCAAATAAACATCTATGATATGGTTGGCTGAGGACTAGAAAACAGCAGCCAAGTGGCTCATTATGGAGTGGATTCTACAAACTCAGGGGTGCTGTATGAAGTTATACCAAGTCTGAGGGCTGGAGAATGGAATGCTTTGGATATGACAGGGTGTGTGCCAGGGAGCCCAGTGCAGAAGGGGAAACAACAGCACTGAAGAGCTCTACTTTTACTTCAATAACAATTTCATTCTTCAAATAAGTGAACAATGAGAAGGCTGAGTGTGATTGAGAAAGGAAATATGGACTCAGGTTTCGGTATTTGAAGAAGCTTTTGAGGAACACTCCTCTATTCCTCACCCAAGTTCGAAATAAAATAATATACAGATACAGGAGTCAGGCAGATGGGGATGGGAATTTTCACCTATTCTAATACAATTAGGAAACTTCGTTTATTTTAATAAACTTAGGAAACTTGGTTTAAGTGTAAGGTTAAGAAGGCTTCTGAATATTTTATTGGAAAATTACACTTCACTCCCCGTCTGTGTCCCAGCCACACGGGGCATCCACTGTGACGCTGGTCGAGCAGGCCGGACACCTCTGCTGAGTAATGATGTGTGTGGCCTGGAAGTCTTTTATTCCATCTTAATGGCTAACCTGTTACATTGGGCTGGGTTGGGTAAGGCATTCTGGCTTTTTTGTGGGGTTTTTGTTTTTAAAGAAACACTCAAAATCATCCTACAAAAAAAGAAAGAAAAAAAGAGAAAATTACACTTCGAATATTTTATTTGAAAAATTACAGTTCCTGAAATGATGGGCCAATTCTACAGAAAAAAAGAGGAGCTCTGCTAAGTTTGTTGCAGAGCCCAAAACAGATGAAAATTTGTGCTCAAGGAAGGCATGTTGCAGACCTACAAGGCTTCTTTGACTCTACCTGCTCTATCACCTCCAACCCCACAGACTAGTCACCCAGCTCTTCCAGCCCGACTTCATAATGTGTCTCCAGTGCCTCCACTTTCCATTGCTGCCACAACTGCTGTCATTCAGGCCTTTCTCTAGACTAGTGCATCAGAGTTGCCTCCTATTTCTCCTCCTGCTGAACTCAAGGCTTTTCAGCCTCTTCTCCTATCACGGCCCCTCTCTTGGCACTTTACCCTGCTGCCAATACACCACTTATCATCAGCAAAATGCCAATCTGCATCGTGTCTCTGTGTCTTTGCACATGCTGGTCTCTCTCGTGGGAGTACAATAATAGGCTCTGCCACCTTCATTTATTCCACCTTGTTTTTCTGAATCCATCCCAGATATGGTTTCTTGCAGTTCTTTCCACTGTAATTCATCATTCCCTTCTCTGTACAATCCCTGTACTTTCACGTGCTCTTTTCATTGTGCTTGCTATCCTGGACTCTAAGTATGTGTGTTCTTGCCTGTCTCCACTACAAAATTTTGAGTTTTGTGAGGACTGGAATCTCATCTTTTTCATGTTTATATTTGCAGCATCTAAAACGGAGCTCAGTAATGCTGAAGGAATTGAATCAAATGGAATGTGCTATCTGAACACTATGAGGCATGACTTCATTAAGCAAGTATAGGGGGGGTTTCCATCAAGCCTGAATCATAAAGGAAATAGTTTTTTTTCTTGTTTCCAAATGCACTAGGGAGATATAACCCACCAAATTATTGCTGTGCACGAAAGTATAAGCTCATGACTTTAAATTCCGCTCTGTGGATGATGCCATATAACTCAAATGAATCCCCATTTTGCACCATCTGTTAATAACCATTCCATGTTCTTATTGCTGCAAACAAAAGGGAAGAGACAGGTAATGCTATGGAGAATGTCACAAAGAAGAAAAATGTGTATGTTTTGGCAAGATTGAGTATTCAGAGGTGAATTCTTCTGGGCAGATTAAACTCACTGTCTTTTCAATGGCAGTTATGAACCCTCTGTGGCAGGAGAACTAAGAATTTGAGATCCAAAGCACTAATGAATTTTTCATGTAACAATCTTCCTTACTGTGAAGGGAAGAGGATGTATAGTCAGCTCAGGGTTCTCATGAACTTTTTTTGAAAGGAGGATAATTGGGAAGGCATTCGAAAGTTTCCCTTTAGCTATGAATCTCCCTAATGGATCTTGGCTACATTTAAAGTTCTCTGCTCAGGGATGAACCAAGGTAACTGTGGGGAAATGTAACTGGGTATTGAGTAGGCATTTTCAGTTTATGTGACTGCCAGAAATGTGTCTGCGTTAAACTCAGCACTGCATGCAGTGCTGGACAGGGAAACACCTTAAAAGTTATATAAGAAAACCTATTTTGTAGATAAGGAAATTGAGGCCTAGAAAGAAGTCAGATATCATGATTACTGCAGATGGCTTCTGTAGGTGGGAATTATTTCTTGTCTTTTTCTTTTTTCCCAGATAGTAGACATTTCAACTTCAATTTGAGCTTAACAAATGTAAAACCTATTAGCTGAAGAAGCCTTCTGAATAGTTCTCATGTATGACTTGACAGGCATTGAACAACATGGCCCATCTCTCTTGGCTCTGCCCTATCCATATTGCTTTGATTCCCAGACTCCACATGGTGAGAAGAAGGCTGTTTACAAGAAGAGGACTGTACCCTCTTAGATTCATGCCCAATAGAAAAAGTGCCTGCCTTGCTCAGCAGTCTTAGTAGAAGTCTTGTTGCATCTTGTAGACTTCAAATGAGTCCTGTGTCCATACCTGAAACAGCCATTGCAGTTAAGAAAGCGTAATGCTCTGATCATCCAAAGCAGAGTCACATGCCCACCACTAAAGTTTGATGGGAAATCACTACCAATGGAAGCACATGAACTGGGAGTAGAAAAGAAAGTGGTTCTTTAGAATAGAATTAGAGTAGACTTAACTAAAATAGGTATGAATGGATGCAGGAGAGAGATAAATGCTGCCTGTCACGCTTGCTAGCCAGTTTTTCTCTTCCCATTCTCATCACTTGTACTCCACTCATACTTTAAATCCTTAAAATCCATTATTCTGAATGCAAACTAAATGATCTCTCTAACATAAAAATCTCACTTGAAACACATCAAGGGCTATTCATTGCCAAAGATAAACACGGAGTTAGTGAAGTATTCAATCTCTCTACGGCCTTGACCACTCACATGGCCTCTCTACGACCTAGTCTAGGCTCTTCTTCAAGACTCACTTCAGCTCCAGCCACTTACTTCCTGCCTCACCCCCCTTCCTTTTCTTACTGATCCTCCTAGAGTCAGCTAAGGCATTATATACTCCAGGAAATCTTTCTGGAGCTCCAGCTTAAGTTCCTATTTCCAAACCACCCTCTTCATCTCCAGTCATTCTACCCACTTCTTTGCATTGAAATGTTGCTTATGTCTGTTGCTTTTTCTAGTCTATTGTTTCTTAGGGTCAGAAGTAAGTATTATTTATCTACAGGGTGTTAAAAACCTTACACAGTGCCTGACACAAGGGAATGTTTAATCAATATTTGCAGCATTGAGCTCTCTTGAACTATTGATAAAGCCAACATCGTGTTCTGGAAAGAATTTGGAGTCTAGAAACAGGCTTTGAAGTGAACTCTGGCCTCCATCAACTCCCAGTATGGCATTGGGAAAGTTCTTTATCTCTTAGCTTCAATTTCTTTACCAGTAAGATGGAAGAGTTTTTCTTTACATTGAAGGTTTATTGTGAGATCATACAGAACTCTCAGCACAGTTCCAGGTATATAGCAGGTGCTCAGGAACTGTATTACATTGCTGGGCATAGAATTCACAGCCCCTGAGGCAATGCACAGCACCCATGAGCCTCACAACAAGTTTCTCTGTGTCTCCTGATTCTGATTGTGGCAAATTAGATCCTCACCAACCTATTTGTTTGTTATCTTCTCTACACAGAAATACCTCCCAGGAATCTTCTTGGTATAACTTAATAACTCAGAACAGAGGCTTGGTAAATGGGCAAGTGAATTGCTTAATTCTTGAGTATTTTCTTCTCATCTTCAAGATATTCCACAGGTAATGAAAGCCCAATACGTAACAGTTAATTTAAGATGAATATCATATTCCAATATCAAAGATTCCTGAAATTTTATTTAATATTTTTGCTGCAAATTCTAATTCTACTTTTTGCCCTTTTTACGTGCTCATCACAATTGTAATTATTTATAGTACATGCAAGTGCATGTGACAATAGCATTTGACTCATAGGGAGCATTGAATAAATGTTAGTTATTTTAACTTGTCTTCACATTTCAAGAAATATCAGCCTAAACTTTGGCTTGGTATCAAGAGCTTTCCTCAAGTACTTTCAGAAATGTGGGCGTTGTCCTCAGATAATCACTTTTCTTTAACTCCTTGTTTTATTCACCAAAGAATCCTTTCACTTCAATTCCCTGGCTGTCTTTATTGCCAATTGCCTGCATTGTTTACAGTGCCTACTTAACTCATTTATTTACTTCTGAACTTGTCTCCTAAAAATCTTTATTCCTTGCCACTTGAGAGATATTTTCGAAATACAAACGTGATCATTCACGCATGCACCAACTAAGAGGTCTTCAGTAGCTCTCAGAGCCTATAGAACAAAGGCAAACTAGCAGAGCATTACAAAATCTGGACACTTTTCATCATTTCTGCTATCTTTAAAACCTTATTCTTTCCTCTCCCAACTCTTGCCTTAATGATTTCTCAAAAATGCTGTGTTTTTGGCCTTTTTAATTTTGTTACATAATTCCTCCTCTGTTTAGAATGCTTTTTCTCACCATCTGTGTCAGATTGACAAACTCATTTGTACCTTTTTAAGACAGCTGAGATATCACCTGCTTTTATTAACTTTCTTCACCTTTCAACAATGACTAGATTCATGTTTTTGTCCTCTCCAGCTTCTTGTATTTATGACATTGAATTAGTCAATGACTTGTTAATTCTCTATCATTAGTGCATATAAAATGTGGCATATGGTAAATCTTTAGTATATATTTGGTGAATTGTTAAACTGACTGAAAGTGGTTCTTTTGTTAAGCCTGGTCCTCAGTATTCAGGGTGTTGGAAGGAGGTGTGATGGGAATAGGGCTTTTTATGGGTCTGTGGCTATCAGCCTTGCTAAGACTAATTCTCCTTAGAAGCATGTGAGTCAAAACAAAACCCTAGAAGTATCCTTGCAATTTCATTAAAAAAGGACAAGGGAACACAGCTTCTGTGATAGAAATAGAGAAATACAAGCCTTTATTGTATTTCTCAAGACATAAGATTATTTATTTTTGAGACAGAGTCTCACTCCGTCACCCAGGCTGTACTGTGGTGGCGCAATCTCAGCTCATTGCAAGCTTTGCCTCCCAGGTTCAAGTGATTGTCATGCCTCAGACTCCCAGGAAGCTGGAATTACAGGCACATACCACCATGCCTCACTAATTTTTTTTGGTATTTTTAGCAGAGACTGAATTTCGCCATGTTGGTCAGGCTGGTCTCAAACTTCTGGCCTCAAGTAATCTGCCCACCTCAGCCTCCCGAAGTACTGAGATTACAGTCATGATCCACCATGACTGGCTGAGAAATGAAATAATTTTGAAAGAAGAATAAGGCATAGTAGGCTTTCCAGAGAAAACCAGGAGTGATGGTAACCTAGGGGATCCATACAGTCCTAGCGACTCACGAGAACTGAAGTCTTTGTACATAGATTCATATGACATTAAAGAGAAAGGATCCAAACTTTATCTATCACAAATGTCTGAGGTATGAGACAAAAGTTTGCATCAAAAATCTGTGTAGGTACTATTTACCACTAGCTTGAGTCTCACTCCGGGCACTACATAAAAACAATTACAGGCACAGAAAGCAGACACTCTGTCAGTTGTTATGTAGATCTTACCTTTGACTATATTTATCTTTACTCACTTAGGTACCACTCAATCTGTGCCCAACTTTGCATGTGTGAGCTTTGATATATGAATCCAGGCTTTTAACTAGAACCTTCCCTTAAGCATTTGTACCGAATGGCTTGTAGAAATAATGCATGGCATTAAAATTATTGAATTTTACCTTGGAAATGAGTCTCGGAAAACAATAGAGGAAAAAGTAAGAAAGAGGGAATAAGCAGAGAAGGAAGTAATATTTATTGGTTTGTTAAATGTCAGATATGTTGTAAACAGTTTCAATTATGTGAAGAGATATTTTACATGAATGAGATTCAGTTTGAGGGTCAAAAAAGTAAAGTCACTTTTCAGCAGGGGAGAATCTTGGATTCAATTCTAGATTTTCTGTTTCCAAGTTCAATATTATTTCTATAATTAATCAAAAAAGAAGCAAACGTGAAGAGCATAGGGGGGTAGAGAGAGTAAGAAAGAAAAAGGGAGAGAAAATGGAAATTCTGTAACTTTATTGGAGATCCTGTAACTAAATTTTCCTTGTCTGAGTGTTCTAATAATCTTTTCTTTTCTTTTTTTTTCTTTCTGAAGGCAGAAGGGCATATTCTGAATGAAGATGTTTGCATACAAACTCTCGGCCACCTTTCGTGTACAACGCAGAGGACTAATGGTAACTGACAAAACTGCTGCATCTCTTCTCTCAAATTCCCTTTCCTCAAAGAATTCCAAAAGAACAAAGACTTCTTTCCTAAAATAAGACATTAATCCCTTCATGGTTTTGGAAGATTTAACTGAACTATAAGCTCAGTTAAATAAGTAATATTTCTTTTTTTTTCTTTTTTCTTTTTTTTTTTTTTTCCAAGATAAAGTCTAAGTCTGCAGCCCAGGCTGCAGTGCAGTGTCGTGATCTCAGCTCACTGCAACTTTTGCTTCCCAGGTTCAAGCAATTCTCCTGCCTCAGCCTCCTGAGTAGCTGGGATTACAGGCACATGCCACCATGCTCGCTAATTCTTTTGTATTTTTAGTAGAGACAGGGGGTTCACCCTGTTGGCCAGGCTGTTCTTGAACTCCAGGCCTCAAGTGATTCACCTGCCTTGGCCTCCCAAAGTGTGGGAATTACAGGCGTGAGGCACCGGACTCGGCCAATTGGTAGTATTTCATGTTCATAGTTGTATCTCCATTGCCTGCCTCATATACCAATTTGAGGACAATGTAGGGCCAAAAAGATTGTTTTTTCATGCATGAATGAAAAGGAAGTTATATAAGTAACAATAACATGTTCTTGGATTTTCCCATCTTTTTTGAGCCCTCTCTGTCTCTTTGTTTCTCAGCCTCTGTCTCTGTCTCTCTCTCTCTGGTTCTTCTGCCTTATAGGTCTCCAGAAGGCTGCTTCTCCCCACTGAAATACACAACTAAGCTTGCTTTTGTTTTTCTTTTTGATGCAGCCAGCAAGTCCAGTATTCACTAAGAGAACCTCACTAAACACCAACAGGTAATGGAATAGGACCAAGGTGACTAATAGAATTACAGAGTTATGGCTCAGACACTCCCTGTCTGTACCCCAGCTATAAATAAATAGAAAAACTGCTCAGCCACATGGCCCAGCTGCCTGCTTTCCCTAAAACCCAATGTGCTTCAGCATAACGTTATTATTTTGTCTTTTCCCACTGTTCCCTGCCCTTATATATTTTTGGTAACTTGGACACTATTTGAGGCAAATCCAGAGAAATCCCTCTTCTACATCTGGAGCCTCACTCCTATTTCAGCACTGGAACCCAATGTGAAGGAAAGTTGCATTCAGAGTCCATTGGTAAATATCCCAGTGAACGAATTATCTCCATGCATTATCTTCTTGTGTGTGCATGGACACAAGAAGTTGAAGTGGCCTGTTAGACGTACCACTCAGATTTTCCTTCAAGAGAACTGCTGTGAGAAATGCAGCTGGTTGACAGCATTTTGTTCTACCTTTGAACCTGCCACAGTCTTCACAACATTGCAATGAGATCTCTGAGTGGATCCTAGGTCATAGGCAATTACTCAGCAGGATTATGACTACTCAACACAGGATTTCTCTTCATGAGAGATATGTTCATTGGCCTGGCCAAGATTTTCTCAGAATTTCCCAGCAATTTGAAGCCTCTTCTACTCAATCATCCTCATTTCCCTCTCTCCTTTTACAGATCCCACATCTGCATTACACCCTGAAGTGTCCTACTTATTCTTTCTCTCTTCACCGTTTGTCTTTTACTGGCATTTCCCCAATACACCACTTGCACATCTAATTCGATGTTGGTGTCTGTTACCAAGAGATCCCAAATGGACACAAAGTATATCCTCCAAAAATCACAATTGTTATATCAATGGTGGGTAAAAATATCCATTTCTTATATAACTAGGATATTTGTTTTTATATTTCAACAGAGTTAAATAAAGTCAAAAAGACCTGAGATCAATTTTTTGTCTTTTCACCTTATGAGCTGTGTGACTCTGGGAAACACAATAAACTCCCAAGTTAATTTTCAAAATGTGAATGAAGGGGAAAAGATGACCTTTGTTTGTGTCCTTAACTCATCTCAATTAGGAGAATAATTAGGAAAAATGGTAGTATTAGGAAATAATAGAAAGTATAGAAAGTTCCTAGAACATAGTAGATGACAAATCAATATTTGTTCTCACCTTAGATGTATCACTAAGTCAGAGTCTATGTTCAAAAAACATTTTGAAGAAAGCAGAATGCGTGAATCACATTCCTGGATCTGTACCTGGAGCTAGACTACTGGCCCTAGCACTTTTTAGCTGTGTGATCTTTGGCAAGTTACCTAACATTTTTTTTTCAGATACACTCTTTCCATTTAATTCTTTTTTTTAAATTTTAATTAATTAATTAATTTTTTATTGCATTTTAGGTTTTGGGGTACATGTGAAGAACATGCAAGATTGTTGCATAGGTACACACACGGCAGTGTGATTTGCTGCCTTCCTCCCCTTCACCTATATCTGGCATTTCTCCCCATGCTATCTCTCCCCTCCTCCCCACCCCCCGTCCCTCCCCTATTTCACCCCAACAGACCCCAGTGTGTAGTGCTCCCCTGCCTGTGTCCATGTGTTCTCATTGTTCAACACCCACCTATGAGTGAGAACATATTTTTGTGCTTCTATTTCTTATCTGTAAAATGGGAATAGTAATGGTTGTATTTCATGGCGTTGTTTTGCAGATTAATGGAATTTACGTAAGAGCCTGTATCGCACATGGTAAGCAGATGTTAGTGTTTGCTACCGCAACTTTCTGAACCTTTTGCCCTTATTTAGTTGCTTCTCTCTTTTTACTTCTACACCTCCTCCAGAACTGCACCCTGGCAACAGTAATCTTACTAGCAGGATGTCTGGATGCCAATAGCCTTGAATCCCCTCACATCTAACACAGGCACACACACACACACACACACACACACGCGCATACACACACACACACACACGCACGCGCACACACACATGCACACATACACTCCCTTTCTCTCTCTCTTTCTCTCTCTCTCTTAAAAAAAATAGCCCTGTTAATTATAAGTGATAATTTTTATTTTCAAGGTCAAGAGGAAATAAAAAGATACTTGGGATCTAATAGAATTAATATGGCCCCTGGGTATTTCTTAGACCTTCTTTTTTAATAAGCGATAGATGTCAGCTCATTTTCTTGTGAATTTCTTTTTTCTCTGCAAATTAGAAGCATGTTATATTGCTAATTAAGATAACTGGTTAACTTGGTTTCAGTCTATTGAAGATTTTATTAAGCACTGCTTTCATATATTTGGCTTTAGATAAAATAGGCCTGCTTCCTAACATTTACAAAACATATTTAAATGTGTGCAGTCTTTTTGACTGCATTCTCTCATTTAAAACTCACAATGCCCTTAAGAGGTAGGGATGTTTATTTCTATTCCATGAATAATGAAACAGACATGCAATGACTGACCTTGTATAATTAGTATGAGGCAGAGCACGGGTAAAATCTTCAGTGATTTTACCTATTTTAATTCCTAAACCCAGGCATGGCTTGATTCCCTAACCCTAAACCTAACCCTAACCCTAATTCTAACCCAATTATTCCTGGGTTTGATTCCACTTTAAGTATTAAGTTGGTGCAAAAGCAATTGCACTTTCAGATTGTGAATTTTAAATCATTATAATTGGGCACAAACACATCTTTATTAATAAAAATAAGAACCACTACAATCAACACATTTTTGCCAATTAGAAATGTTTGTTTATTCATGTAGCATAAAAATCCATGCTTTGGGATTTGATGAACTCTTAGAAAGCATTTCCTACATCCTGATGGTCGTGGAAGTGTTTTCCCAGCAAAACGTTGTTGAGATGCTTGAAGAAGTGGTGATCAGTTGGTGAGAGGTCAGGTGAATATGCAGGTGAGGCAAAACTTCATAGCCCAGTTCATTCAACTTTTGAAGCATTGGTTGTGCAATGTGCAGTCGAGCATTGTTATGGAGAAGAACTGAGCCCTTTCTGTTGACTAATGCCGGCTGCAGGTGCTTGTATCATGGATTTGCTGAGCAGACTTCTCACATGTAGTGGTTCCACTGGGATTCAGAAAGCTGTCGTGGATCAGACCTGCAGCAGACCACCAAACAGTTACCATGACCTTTTCTTGGTGCAAGTTTTGCTTTGGGAAGTGCTTTGAAGCTTCTTCTCAGTCCAGCCACAGAGGTGGTCATTGCCAGTTGTCATACACAAAATTCACTTTTTGTGGATCACACACCGCAATCTGATTGAAAAATGGTCCGTTGCTGTTGTGCAAAATAAGAGAAGATGGCACTTCAAATGACGATTTTTTAAATTTTTGCTCAGCTCATGAAGTACCCACTTATTGAGCTTTTTCACTTTTCTAATTTGCTTCAAATGCCAAATGACCATAGAATGGTTGAAATTGAGTTCTTCAGCAACTTCTCATGTGCCCATAAAAGGATCAGTGTCTACGATTGCTGTCAACTGGTCGTTGTCAACTTCCAATGGCTATTCACTATGCTCCGCATCTTGAAGGCTCTCATCTTCTTTTCAAAACTTCTTTAACCACCATTGCACTGTAGGTTTGTTAGCAGTTCCTGGACCAAATGTGTTGTGTTATTGATGTTGTGAGTTGTCTCTGCTGCTTTATGATCCATTTTGAAATTGACTTAAAAAAAAACTTGAATTTGCTTTTTGTCTAACATCATTTCTATAGTCTAAAATAAACATTAAACAGAAAGTAATAAGTCATTAGCAAAAAAAAATATTTTCACCTAGGAACTGCAGAAAAAAAAAAGAGAAAAAAAGAAAAAGCACAGTGAAAAGGCCTGTCAAGGAGCAATGGTGTGTGGGCATTAGGCATAGCTGGGCTTGATCACAGAATCATGGTATTTTATTTTTAAGTGAAAAATGACTGCAGAGATGGCCAGTTGTTCTTCTTACCAGGTTGGAAGAAACAAAGATGCAAAGGATCATTATTTAGAAAAATGCTTCCCTAAAATAATGGTATCTTGTTGATATCATTCAGGTATGTGCCCATTCACATCTCATTGTGAATTGTAACTACCACAATTCCCACATCATGAAAGCAAACTAGTATGAGGTGATTGAATCATAGGGATGGGTCTTTCTCGTGCTCTTCTTGAAATAGTGAATATGTCTCATGATATCTGATAGTTTTAATCAGAAGAGTTGCCTTGCACCAACTTTCTGTCTTTGCCTGCTGTCATCCATGTAAGATGTGACTTGCTCCTCCTTGCTTCCCGCCATGATCGTGAGACCTCCTCAGCCACGTGGAATTGTAAGTCTGTTAAACCCTTTTTCCCACATAAACTACCTAGTCTCAGGTATGTCTTTATCAGCAGCGTAAAAACGGACTAATACACTTGTTAAAATTTAAATACTATTCAGTAGGTCTGGGGTCCAGCTTTAAAAGTCTGTGTTTTTAACAAGCTCACAGGTGATGATGGTCTTGCAAATTCATGGACCACATTTTTAATAACACAAGTTAGAACAAAAGTTAAGATCCCAACTTTTTATTCACTGATTTTCTGGCCTTGGACAACTTAATTTGATCACTGTTCCTCATGTTTCTCACCAATAAAGTGGAAATAATAGTAATACCTGCTTCAAATTGTTATTGCAAGTAACATAAATTTAGTATGTCTGGTTCTTAGTAAGTGTTCAGCTAAACTTTAGCTATAATTATTGTTATTAATATACTGTAGTAAGAACAGTCTTGTAGGAACCAGTATCAGGGTAAAGTGTTAGTGATTATGGTTTGGCTGTGTGCCCACCCAAAATCTCATCTTCAGTTGTAAACCACATAATCCCTGTAATCCCCACATGTCAGAAGAGAGACCAGGTGGAGGTAATTGAATCATGTGGGTGGTTTTCCCCATGCTGTTCTTGTGATAATGAGTAAGTTCTCAGGAGATCTGATGTTTTATAAGTGTTTGGTAGCTCCTCCTGCATTCATTCTCCCTCCCACCACCTTGTGAAGATGCCTTGCCTCCCCTTCACCTTCTGCCATGATTGTAAGTTTCCTGAGGCCTCCCCACTCATGCAAAATTGTTAACCAATTAAACCTTTTTTATTTTAAATTACCCAGTCTGAGGCAGTTCTTTTGGCAGTGTGAAAACAGAAAAATGCAGTTGGTTATTGGAAAAAAGTTAAATAACCTGGGTTCAGAAAAAATACTTTTTTTCTACTTTTTCATGTTGTGGTAAAATACACATAACATGAAATTTACCATATTAACTATTTTACAATGTACAGTTCAGTAATCTTTGCGGAAACGGTTTCAGTCTTTCACCATTGAGTATGATGGTAGTCATAGGATTTTTCCATATGGCTTCTATTATATTAAGGTAGTTTACTTCCATTTCTAGTTTGTTGAAAGTTTTTATCATGGAAGTTTGTTAAATTTTGTCAAGTATTTTTTCTATAACAACTGAGATGATCATATGTTTTCTTTTCCTTTATTCTGTTAATTTGGTGTGTGACATTTACCAATTTTTACATATTTAACTATCTTTGCATTGTGGGAATAAATCCCATTTAGTCATGGTGTATTTTAATGTAAGCATTTATGGAGTAAATTATCCCCCTGAGCACTTTATCCTACAAGTTTTAGTATGTTGTGCTTTCATATTTATTCATCACCAACTATTCTCTGATTTCCTTTGTTACTTCTTTGATCTATTCATTAAGAGTGTGTTGTTTAATTTGCACAGTTTAATGCATTTTTCAATTTTACTTTGGTAATTAATTTCTAACCTCATTCTGTTGTAGTCAGAGAAGATACTTTGTATGTTATTTATCTTTTAAAATCTATTGAGATTCAATTTATGGCCTAACATATAATCTATCTTGGAAGGTGTTCCATGGGCATTTGAAAAGAATGTATATATAATACTGTTGTTGTTGAGTATTCCACATATGCCTATTAGGTCTAATTGATTTATTGTGTTGGTTAATTCCTCTGTTTACTTATCTTATATCTGTTTGTCCTATACATTATTGAGATGATGATCTTAATACTCAGTAATTGGTATAGCCACCAACTATTATTTCAGAACCATTTCAATCTTCAATTCTATTCTTGCTTTATGTATTTTAATGGTCTGCCACTATGTACACAAATGTCTACAATTGTTATATCATCTTGCTGTATTGTACTTTTTATTAATATATAATGTCTTTCTTTTACATACACTTTTTTGATTTAATGTCTATTTTGTCCAATATTAGTATATCCATCCCTGCTCTTTTTTTTGGTTACTATGTTCATGGAATATACTTTTTCATCTTTTTATTTTTAATGTGTTTGTATCCTTGGATCTAAGGTAAGTCTCTTATGGAAAGAATGTAGTTAGATCATGTGTTTTATTCATTCTCCCAATCTCTATATTCTTATTGGAGTATTTAATTCATTCACATTTAAAGTAATTACTGATAAAGAGGGGCTTACTTTTATAATTTTACTATATGCTTTATAGTTTTTATTGTCCCTCATTGCATCCCTGTCTTTTGTGTTTAGTAGATTTGTTGCAGTAAAGTGTTTAAGCTGGTATATATCTCTAAATTTATGCCATCTTAACTTCCATAACATTAAAAAATTCTGCTCTTTTACAGCATTGTTTCTGACTCTTTCAGTTGATGTCACAAAATTACATCTTTATATATTGCGTGCCCAGAAACATAAACTAATAATTTAAAAATGTGTTAGTCTCTTAATATATGTAGAAACCAAAACATGAAGTTACAAACCCAAGTTACAATAATACTAGCCTTTAGATGAATGTTGTTTAAATTACATTAGTCTCTTAAATCACATAGAAAATGATAAGTGGAGTTAGAAATCATTTTTACAATAATACTAGCTGTTATAATTGCTTGTATAATTATCTCTATTGAGATCGTTATTTCTTTAGGTAGCTTCAAGTTATTTCTTAGCATCATTTCATCTCATCTTTCAGGACTCCTTTAAGCATTTCTTGAAGGGTAGGTCTAATGGCAACTTTGGTTTATCTAGGAATGCCTTAATTTCTCCCTCACTTACAAAGGATAATTTTGCCACCACTTTGAGTATATTGGCCCACTGCCCTGTGGCCTCTGGAGTTTCTGATGAGAAATCTACTGATAATCTTATTGAGGATCCCTTGTATGTAGCAAACTACTTCTCTCTTGCTGCTTTCAAGATTCTTTGTTTTTGTGTTTTGAAAGTTTGGCTATAATGTGTCTTGATGTATGTTTCTTTAAGATCATCCACATGGAACTTGTTGAACTTGAACTTCTTAGATGTTTATATTCATGTCTGCTGTCAAATGTAGGAAGTTGTTTTTAATATTATTTTTTAAAACATTTTCTCTTACCTTTTCTTTATCTCTTCTTACTCTGGGATTCCCACAACATGCTTGTTAGTCTACTTGATGGTGTCCCATATGTCCCCCAGAATCTGTTTACTTGTCATCATCTTTTTTTAATCTTTTTATTACTTCAGACTCAATAATTTCCACTGTTCTTTCATCAAGTGAACTGATTATTTTATCTGCCTGTCCAAATCTGCCTTTTAATGTTTTAAGCAAATTTTTCATCCCCAAAATTTATTTTTTATTTCTTTTTAGGTTTTCTATTTTTTGATATTTCTATTTTTCATAAATTATTTTGTTGACTTTCTTTATGTCTTCCTTTAGTTCTGTGAGAATTTTTAAGACAGTTGTTTTAATATCTGTGTCAAGTAGACCTACCATGAGGATTTTTCTAGAGACAATGTCTGTTAATTTCTTTTTGTTGTTGTTTAATTGTGGGGGATATGTAGCTGCCACTGTCCAAGGCTTCCCTGGGAAATTGCAAGCTTTCAATACACTACAAATTTCCCAAATAGTTATATCAGACAGATTCTGCCAGTGTGATTGTTGTCTGGATGGAAAGAGAGATTCCTGTGCTTCCTACTGTACCATCTTCCTTTTGATCTTAACTTAAAAAACAAACCAAACTAGAAGGGTGTGCCCACTTAAGTTTCAATATTTCTAGATCTCACTTTTGTCAAGTTTAGAATGGTGTATTAGCCATCTATGGCAACCATATCAAAATATCACAAACTCTATGTGGCTTAAGCAACAGAAATGTATTTTCTCACAGCTTTGGAAGCAAGAAATCCATGAACAAAGTGCTGGCAGATTTGGTTTATGGTGAGGGCTTTCTTCTAGGCTTGTGTATGGCCTTCTTCTCATTGTCTCCTCACATAGTATTTCATCAGTGTGTAAGTGAAGAGAGGGAAGTCATTGGTGTCTCTCTTCTTATAATGACACTGGTCATATTGTATTTCAACCTTAACTTTATTAATCTCATTTAATGTTAATTACCTCTTTAAATGCCCTCTAAACACAGTCACATTAAGGACACACAATGTTTGTGTGACCAATAGTCAGCTATCTTTCTTCTCCCATTACTCAATGATGATGCATAAAGCTTAATCTGTAGTCCACCTACATGTTATCTATCAGCAGAGTCAAACAGAGAAGAAAATAGTTGCTATGCAATGCTTCCCTAAAATCCTTAGTCTTCTGCCTCAAACACAGAAGCTTTTGAAGATGTTCATTATAGGTCTTCTACAGTTTGTGGGAAAGCAACTTGGTTTACCTTACTGAATGTTAAATCTTGAGGTTTGTCAAAATTAAAAAAGTATAAATCAATTTTCCCAGAATTCTTTTTCTACAAATTTACTCTAGAGAGAAGTTTCACAAGTATAAAAACAGTGAAGCTACAAGGTGATTCAATGTTGCATTTATAAATTATATTTTATTTTATTTTTAAAATCAACATATAAAATTGATGTTTTGGAGGGTTTTATACATTTTGACACATCAGAGATTCATATAACAACTAATAAAGGATACTAATACTAAAAAACAAATAAAATAATAAAAATAAAATGGAACTGAAGGAAAAAGGATGTTGATCAAAACAGGAGCAATAAACTAAATCATGAGGCACACATGGCACTTAATACCAGGTGGCCATCAAAATGTGAGATGCAAATGTGAATGATTCTATGTATATGTGTGATGTACATAAGTAAGAGGGCATGTGTTCTGGGAAATACACAAGAAAGTCAATGAGATGACTGGTGAAATGTGGGACTAAAAGGCATTGTTTTAAATTCTTTTCTTCTGTTCTATTTTATTGTTTGCACTTATAATTAAAGGAAAATTTAATTTAAAAATATGAATAAATTAATCAAAAATTTGAAAAAGCACACTATTTTAAATCTAAGTGTTTGGGAGCAAGTATCATATCCAGTATAGAGTAGTTTTTAATTAAAAGCTTAATTCTGAGATTATTATAGATACACATGCAGTTGTAAGAAATAATACATGTTATAAAACTATAGGACAATATCACAATTAGAATATTGAAATTTATGGTCACTATAACAGAAAAGTTCCACCACCACAAAGTTCTCGCCTTTTTTTTAGCTACTGTCACTTCCACCCTGCCTCCCCCAATCCCTGACCCCTGGTGAAGACCAATATGCTCTCCATTTCTATATTTGTCATTTCAAGACTGCTATATAAACAGATTTACACTGTTTGTGAACTTTTGGGATTGGCTTTTTTTTACTCATCATAAACCCCTGGAATCCATCGAAATCATCGCATTAATAGTCTGTACTTTCTATTGGTAATTTGTGTTCCATGGTATAGGTATACCACAGTTGTTCAACCATTCATTGTCTGAAAGACATCTGGGTTGTTTCCAAGTTTTGACTGTTAAGAAAAAAACTTCTGTAAACATTCACCTACAAGTTTTTGTGTGACCACGTTTTTAATTTCTCTGGGATAAATGCCTACAAATGCAGTTGTTGGGATGTATGGTAGTTGCATGCTTAATTATACTACAGAAATGTTCTCCAGAGTGGCTATAACATTTGAGATTCTCACCAGCAGTGTATGAGTGATCCTATTTCTCTACACTCTCATTATCATTAGGTGCTGTCAACTTTTTACTTGATTCTTATAGATATGGAGTAATAACTCATTTTGGTTTTAATTTGGGTTTGATTAATAGCTAATGATGTTGAACATCTTTTCAAGTACTTTTATTTGCTATCTGTATGTCCTCTTCAGTGATATGCTTTTTCATGTCCTTTGCCCATTATTTAATTTGAATGCTCATTTTTCTTTATCATGGAATTTTGAGATTTTTTTTTATTTATTCTGGCTGTTAGTCCTTTGTTGGTTATTTGATTTGCAAATATGTTCCCTTAAATTGTAGCTTGTCTTTCATTTCTTTGATATGGGCTTTTGCTGAAGAAAATTTTTAATTTTGATGAAAACATTTTATTAATTTTTCTTTTTATCTATCATGCTTTTGGTCCAGTCTGAGAACTCTTTGCCTAGTCATAGATACAAAAGATTTCTCCCATTTATTTTCTTTGAAATTTAAAAATTTTATGTTTTACATTGAATTCTGTTATAAATTTTGACTTAATTTTTGTGTAAATGGGATGTGTAGAAGTAGATCATTATTATTATGGATACCCAATTGCCCCAGCACTATTTGTGAAGTGGTTTTGTTTCTTTCATTGAATTGCCTTTGCTTGACGGTCAAAAATTAGTTGTGTATATTTGTGTAGATCTATTTCTAGGTTTTCTGTTCTCCTCCATTGATCTTTGTGTCTATTCCTTTGCCAAAACCACATAGTCTAACACCTATAGTCATATAGTAAGTCTTAATATTCAGTAGAGTGATTCTTTCCACTTCAACCTTTTTTGTCTGAATGGTTTAAACTACCCTTAAGCCTATGCCTTTCCATAGAAATATTAGAGTAAGCATGTCTTTGTACACAATTGCACTAAATCTATGAATCAATTTGTGGAGAATTGATATCTTTACTATGTTAAGTTTCCAAATCATGACACAAATCTCTTCACTTATTTAGGTCTTCTTTAACATATTTAACAACATCTTATAATTTTCAGTATAAAGACTGTATATCTTTTAAGTTTATTCCTAAGTATGTTATTTTCTTTGGAGTGCTTGTAAACAATATGATCTTTGTAATTTTGCTTTCCACATTCATTGTTAGTATGCAAAAATGTAATCAATTATATTGTGTATCCAGTGTTTTTAATTAAATTAACCAATAAAAATATTTCTTACTTTACAGATTCAGATGTCCTCATTCCTCCCAAACAGGAAAACCTAAATTCTAACTGAATTGTTTCGAATTTGAATTTCATTTCACTGGTAATTCAATTGCCACAGGGAAAGCTTTGTGGTGCACTAAGAAGAAGGTGAACTTAAGTCCAAGAGATATGAATATGGATTCCAGCTGGCCACATACAAGATTTGTGGCCAGGAAGATGTTAATTAAGTTCCCTGATCCCCATTTCTGTAATAATAAAAATAATGACAATGATAAGAGCTATTACAATGAAGCATTTCACGTAAGACAGAACTTGTTTTAAGAGCTTTCCATTTTGCTTGTTTTGGTGTGTGTTTTGTTTTGTTTTGTTTTGTATTAGCTTGCTGCTAATCCTTTTGGCAGAAAAACTAAGCCTGAACTTATATGAAATTTTTTATCATTTGTCTTTATCTCACCTATTATGAAAGTTTTTGCTGTAAAATTATCAATGCTTTTTATTACAAGGTGCTTTTTATTACAGGTAAACCTACCCTACTGTGGAACCAGGCAGTGTAAGCTCAGCTCATTCTTAGTCACCACGCTCTAGGTATCCTTAGGCTACATGAACTACAGCACATGAAAAGTCTTCAATAGAGTCCTTGGGAAGCATCTTGAGGAAATATTTAACTTCTTCTGAAGATTTTCAGGGTCTGCATTCTTGGATTTAGAAGTATAATAGAGGTAAAGAAGTCAGCCACTCATCACTGTTGGCACAGACTTGCACATCTGCCATAAAGCTTATTATCACACATTTCTGGAGCCCATTCATGGAAGGTGGTGTGATGCCTCATCATTGTCTGCGGCCTGAGAATCTTCCCAAAGGTGTAGCTGAGCGACCCCTGTGACATTCTTTGTTTTAATGATGCTTACTCGTTACCACTTTTATTACAACTCCAGTAGACTAAATATCATATCACCAGTTAATATCTTTCCTCCAATTTCTTATTCTGTATGGTGACTGAACAGGATATATTTGCTCCCAAGCCTGACTGAAGTAATATAAAACTTTATTATTTAACTTGGATTAAACTACTTTAGAATGGATCTGATTATGAAAACACTCTCAGCTCATTAATTTTTGTGGCCAAGATGAATGATAGGTCATAGTGCCACCAACAAAGCTAGGCTGGTCAGCATTCAGATGACGCCAATATCACATCCCCCATAGCCCTTCAAGGGTCTAGACTCAATGCCAGCAAAACAAGGATGTTAAGTCACAGAAGCCACTGAAAGCCAAAATAAGTTTTTAAAATATGTAAGGGGGGAAAATACAGTAAAGAATAAGGGAGTTGGAAGAAGCCTTATTGATCATTCTATTTTCTAATCTTAAAAATTTACCAAGACAAGACAAAAAAAGGGGATATACCCAAGGTCATATAACTGATTTCTGGAAGGATCATAGGCAGTTACACATGCAATGAACTCTGAAAGTCATCTAAGGTTCATAATTTTTAAAGGCAGATTGCATACCATTGCTAATTCTATTTTCTAAAAGATTAATTGGCTAGCTTAGCATTTCATCTATGTTCATCTCAATTTTCTTAAACTACAGACACTTAGAATAAATCAGGGTCAATAATGTATGCTTATTTAGAAAATACTTTATGAAATTACTCTTATTTAATATTGCTGTGTCACTAAGGAACCCACTATAATTATTCATGTAATTATACACGTATGTCGCACTGCTTTTATATTCTAGTTAAATGGTTTTAAATGAGCAGAGAATGAAAAAAAAAATCTTATACGTTATTTCCTATTATACCAAGAACATATTTTGCCCTCAACATGTATATGTTAAATTTACAATATGAATATGTTAAATAATAAATCAATGACATGAAGAAATATCTGTAGGGTTCGGGTCATAAAAAATAGCATAGTTTAGTAAAAAACAGCTTTTCAGGGAAGACTATGCTTTGATAAAAAAGTGAGGCATGGAGCAAGAGAGAAGCTTGTTTGCCAGGCTTGAAATGAACCTCTTTTGAGCTTTTTTACTCAGACAGTAGTTACTGAATGCCATGTGTTAGGCTTTTTATTTGCCAAAGATACAGTGTAGAAATAAAAACAGACATGGTTTCTGCCCTCAAATAGCTTAATGCCAAGTGGGAAAAAAATTGTTGAACAAAATCTCACAAAGAAATATACATGTGTTTGATTCTGTGTAAGAAAAGTCCTAGGTCTTTTGGGAGAATCTACCAGGCTGTGATAAAATAGGGCCCAGATGCTAATTAGTTATATGGTCTAAATCCAAAACAGTGTCATTGAAGGTTTTTAGCAGGGATGTGCCATAATACTTAGTATTTTGTTTTGTTTTATTTTCTGTCTTTTTGTTTTTGTTTTGTTAACACAGATTCTTGGTAATGAATCATTTTCGTCTTTAAAGTTGTAGCTAGGATGGTTGTGAGGTGGCCAGCCTTCACCGTAAAGAAGCACTGGAACGGGTGACTTAAGTACACATTGCAGACAACATAGCAATAGACAGTTTTTACCCTTGTATATTTATACTTATAAGAAAAGATCAGTGTATAATTTCTAGAAATGAAAATATTGTGTAGTGATTCACCCTTTCAAGAGATTACACTTACCAAGTTCCTAAAATAAAGTGGGCACTATAAAGACAGACTAGGGATGGGAAAGCCCAATCAGACGATATCCTCTGAAATATAACACTGCTACAAGGGCAGGGTAGCACCAGGTCTTTCACACAGTGAAGAGAGATAAACACTAATATCCTTAATTCTAGGCACTTTGCAAACATGAAAACTAGCATTTTTATCACTGCTTTACAGATAAGCAAACTGAAGCTCAGAGAATTTTAGTAACACATTCAGAGTGACAAAAACAGTAAATGATAGAGGCAAATTTAATAAAAGCTTTCTAGTTAAAATGATATTACAAGAGGCTTTACCCTCATCTTCTTGGAAATGTTCATTGAAATGTTTTGACAGAGCTTAACTCCCATCTTTTTTTTTTTTTTTTAGATGGAGTGTCACTCTGTCCCCCAGGCTGGAATGCAGTGGTGCGAGCTCAGCTCACTGCAACCTCCATCTGCCAGGTTCAAGTGATTACACTGCCTCAGCCTCCCAAGATGCTAGGACTACAGGTGTCCACCACCACGCCTGACTAATTATTGTATTTTTAGTAGAGACATAGTTTCACCATATTGGCCAGGCTGGTCTGTGTATACATGTATACACACATACATATATGTATGTGCATATATGTATATATGTGTGCATATACATGTATATGTATATATGTATACGTATATACATATATTATGTGTATATGTGTACATGTATGTGTGCATGTTTGTGCACATATATACACACATATATACACACATATACACACATATACACACGTGTGTGTGTGTGTACATATATTTTTTTGAGACGGAATCTTGCTCTGTCACCAGGCAAGAGTACAGTGGTGCAATCTCAGCTCACTGCAACCTCCGCCTCCGAGGTTCAAGCGATTTTCTTGCCTCAGCCTCCTGAGTAGCTGGGACTACAGGCTCACATCACTATGCCCAACTAACTTTTGTATTTTTAGTAGAGATGGAGTTTCACCATGTTGGCCAGGATGGTCTCAATCTCTTGACCTTGTGATCTGCCTGCCTCGACTTCCCAAAGTGCTGGGATTACAGGTGTGAGCCACTTCACCTGGCCCTATCCCTGATATTTTTATTACACAATTTTTCCTGTATAATTTTTTTGTAAGCTATTCATTATACCAATTCATGGGACATATGATTAACAGTTGACTAACCTTTCAAATAGTTTCAATACTTCTAATATTTAGATATGAGTTTTTCTATTTCTAAAGTATTTCAGTTCACTATAGGATAATTACATACTCATTGTGGAAAAATGCATTAATGTGTATATTAACCTTAGAAGATCTGGTATTATATCAATATTTAGTCTTCACTTTCTACAATATGAGTTCTTAATGAGATTTTCTCAAGCCATAATTTCTTCTTGGAATTTTCCCCATAGAATTCCTAAACAATTTTTTTTTGGTAAATGCATTGCTATGTATTCCTTTAAATCAATTTTATTGTTATTAGACTTAAGCTTTATTCATAATTTTTTTATCCTGTTATAGCTGAAGTAGAGAAAACAACTGGGTAATTATTCTTTACAAAGCTACTGCCTTGAATATTTTGTGTTGATTCTTATAGTTTTCAGATGACTCGCATTTTCTCGTCACATTGCCTATAGATAATAATTATTTTGTATTACGCCTTCAAGTAGGTGTAACTCTAGTGTATTTAATGTCATTAGAAGAAAATTCCCAGGGAATTTTATCAAAAGTGGTAAACCAATTATCCTTATTATTTCCATTTATGTATGTTTTTTAGAGATGAAGTCTCGTGATGTTGCTCAGGCTAGAGTGCAATGGTGCCATCACAGCTCACTGCAGCCTCAAACGCCTGGACTCAAGCGATCCTCCTGCATCAGCCTCTCAAATAGTTGGAATTGTAAGCATGAGCCATGGTGTCTGGCATTTTCTTAAAAGTTTGATAAGAATGTTAAAATAAGTTATTTTAAAATCAATTTAAAAAATTTTTTAGTGATTATATGCTTGTTTTATTATAAATAGTTGTTGAATTTTCCCAAATCCTTTTTTATAAACATTTATTGAGATAACATTTACATTTTTTGTAAGAACTATTTATGTCAAATAATCCCAAAATCCATCATGCTGAAATATTTAAAAACATTAATCTAAAACCTCTTAAAATTAACTGATTGGAGCAGAACTTCATCTTAAACAGACTCTGGGAAAATTAACAGCTTTCTTCCTTCAGTTTACCAACACTTTCTCCTGTCTCATTACCCAAATAGACACCCTGCTTGCTGTTTCTACTCTTAGATCCACGCCAAACAGGCATGACTGCCTTTATTCTGAGGCATTTCACTTGATTATTTCAACTGCAGCCTCATGGAAATAATTATAAAGATTTGTATGGGAATATTGTCCTCTTTTCTGAGACATTGTTTTTATTTATTTATTTATTTATTTATTTTACTGCATTTAAGGTTTTGGGGTACATGTGAAGAATATGCAAGATTGTTGCATAGGTACACACGTGGCAGTGTGATTTGCTGCCTTCCTCCCTATCACCTACATCTGGCATCTCTCCCCTTGCTATCTCTCCCCAGCTCCCCACCCCCCACCATCCCTCCCCTATTTCCCCCCAACTGAACCCAGTGTGTAGTGCTCCCCTCCCTGTGTCCATGTGTTCGCATTGTTCTTCATTCAACATTCACATTGTTTTCTTTCTTCAAGACCAACCTTTTTCTCCAAAGAACGTAACATCTTTCTTTTCTATCTTCCACCATTGCCTTGACTCTAGACCCATACTTTTTCATCTTTTTCCTTTGTTCACAAAATATGACAATTTTAAAGTGCAACTTTTTTGAAGCTGGAGGGGAAAATGGCCTCTTTAAAATTAGAAGCCTAGAATTCTGAGGCCAAGGCACTTATGTAGAAGGAAACATAAAGAAAGTGACATTCCTGGTCTCATGGTGCTTATGTTCCTGAGGGAAAAACAGACAGAAAACACTATGGATCAGATGGTGAAAGTTGCCAAAGAGAAAGCAGAGGAAAGGGCCGGAGAATGAAAAGGTACTAGTGTTAGCAAAGATATCTATGAAGATAAACCATGCACAGCAAAAAAAAGCACTCCATGCAGTGGGAATAGATAATGCAATACCCTAAGAGAGGGTGTGCTTACTGTGTTTGAGGAACAGCAAGAGACTTAATAACTGTGGCAGAGGGACAGTTAGAGGAGGCATAGGGGATAGGGCATGTGACCTGAGAGGTAGCAGGCGTCCAGGTGACAATGGGTCATTTTAACAATAATTAGGGCTTTGATTGAGTGCAGAGTGTAGCCACTGGAGCATTTTGACCAGAGGAGTGACTTAGGCTGCTCTGAGAAGTATAGACTGCAGGGGAGCAAAGGAAATGCAGAAAACCCACTAAGAAGACTGTAGCAATAATCCAGGTGAGGCAAGATGGTGCTTAGACCAGAGTGGCAGTGACAGAGTTGGAGAGAAGTGATTGGACACTGTGTATATTATTTCAAACTTACAGTTGTAAAATTTGCTGACGGATTGAATATGGGGAATAGAGAAATTAGAGGAATCAGTTACTCAGAGTGTTTTACCTGAGCAAATTAAAGAAGAAAGTTTCCTTTTCCTGAATGGGTAGGTATATAAAAAATAGATTTTTTTTTTTTTTTTTTTTTTTTTTTGGTGAGGGATACAGTGAGTAGTTTGTTTTACATAGGTTAAGGTGATTCTGGAGGAACATCACACTGGAGCTGCCAAATTGTCTGATATACATGTAGAATTAAAGAGGGAGGTCAAAGCAAAATATATTAATTTGAGAGCCATCTGAAGAATTTGATGTTATTGAAGACTGTGGCATTGGATGGGTAAATCTAGGATGTGTTCACTGATATAAAAGAGAGGTCAAAGGGCTGAGTCCTGGGGCTTTCAAATTAAAAAGGTCAGAAAGATGGAGAGGATACACAAAAAAGTAAAAAAGAAGGAATGGTCAGCAGGTAAGAGGTAAATTCAAAGGCAGTGGGATCCAGAGGCCAAGCAAAATAAAGGTTTCAAATAGGCAATGGAGACATGGAGTTCTCAGAAGAAGCACCTTGGTGAGATACCTTTAACAATTTTAATGTTGTAATTATGTTTCTCTTCCTTTTTGTGCTTAATGTAATCAAGAAAGTTAAATCATTTACCAAGTAGTTCACAAGCCACATTATTAAGAGTGAAAGTGGAGCATAATTGAAAATATTTTTTGCTGTGGACTTGGGAAACTAAGTTATAGCCCTGAGCTTGCACAAGCCAGGTTTCCTCTTGTGCACTTTTGGACTCACCACGTAGATGGTTCTTCACTCAAAGAATGAAGACATAGAAGTGGGTGATATCCAAGCTCCCAGCAGGTAACATAACGACTACTATGATAAGTGCCCAATAATCGCTGAGTACATGAATGAATAAACGGACAAATAAATGTTCTTTCCAGCTCTAAGATTTTATTATCGGCATTACAACTCCCTTTCCTGTTAAGGAACATGGGCAGAACTAAGGTGAAACCACATCAGCAATTGCAGCTCTTTTTCCTTTATTCCTAGTGGCTTGCCGATAGAGACACTTAATTATTTATACTGCCTTTAGGAAGTGCAACTGGGCTCCGCTGGTGTGGATGCTGTTTCTGTTATTATTAGTCTCAGAGCTATTTCTTATTTCCTCCAGCACAATGAAGGTGGTGAAATAAGTAACCACACTTCCTTTTCCAAAGCCGCTGAAGTGCTCAGCTCAGCAGTAGTCAGACTCCTCCAGCATTTAATGAGAACTATGGAAGACCTAATTTCCTTTGTTGTCTTCAGATCCCTTGACCTCAGATAATCAGATAAGCAGCAGCACAAGAGGACTGGTGAGTTATTTCAATGGTTTCTCTCCAACATTTTTCTGTTCATGTGCAATCGAGGCTTTCTTACAATTTTTTTTCATTGTTTTTGTTTAACCTATTCTTAAAACTGACTATGCTGTAGCATTCCATTTCTTTTCTGAAACTAACAAACAAAAAAACCATTCAGCAACTGCTAGATATATGCTTGCTACATAGGGCTAGGAATCTTTGTGATTTCCTTCTTTCTTCTTTCCTTACCCTTTTTCTCTAAAACTTTGTTCCCCCATTTTCTTATTTCCTTTTGATCAGAATACCAATTAAACTATGAAAGGTCTCACAATTGATTAATGAATGTTTACTTTATGGTTCAATGCTATGTACAGTGTTTACAAAGGTTAGAGCACACAGTCCCTGTAATGGAGATAAATATACTCCATTTTAAAAGGAAATGTCAACATATCTGCTATTCAGTTGCAGTGATCATTATTTGATAAAAAATTTAATTTACCCAGTATCCGTTAAGAATTAAATTCCACATTGACACTAATTGTAAATGGTTGGCACTCTATGGGTTCACGGTTTAGTGAAAGAGGTTTACGTATAAGTGTATTCTGTTTGCAAAGTTCACAGACAACAGTGTAGATGTGTAAAACGATGTGGGTAGTGAGAGTGAAAAATATTTTATCACAGATCTTGAGTTAGAATGTGAAGCAAGCACATAGTTTCAACAGGCAGGTATGAGTTTGTGAATTTTCAGGGATAGACTAGCTTAAAAAAATACCAGCATGATAGGCATATAGGGAAGGTTTCTGAAAAGACAAATCATCCATGTTTTTGTAGCAAGCCACACATTAGCAAAAGTGAGCAAGGCCCAGAAGATGCAACATTCAAGTTGAGCAGTATGTACAGGGGTAAAAAGGAGTTGATATTTCCTGAGTACTCACTGTGTGTTATCTTTTTTTAAGACTAAGGAAAGTGATATGGGGAGTTTGTGATTTTGCAGACTCATAGGTGGAGGAGACTTGCCTTGTCTCAGATGAGACTTTGGACTTTGGAGTTAACATTAAAACAAGTTAAGATTTTGAAGGATTATTGGGAAGACATGATTGTATTTTTCAATGTGAGAAGAACATGAGATTTGAGAGGGGGCAGAGATGGAATGATATCATTTGTATATTTGTCTGCACCCAAATTTCATGCCGAAATGCACCCTGAATGTTGGAGGCGGGCCAAGTGAGAAGTATTTGGATCATGAAGGCAGATTCCTCATGAATGGTGTGGGCCATCCTCTTGGTGAGCTCTCTAAGCTCACCTAAGTTCTGGTCATTTAAACAAATGTGTGTTGCACCTCCCCCAAGTCACCGTCTTTTTCTCCTGCTTTTGCCATGTGATGCGTCTTCTCCCTACTTTGCTTTCCACCAGGAGTAAAAGCTTCCTGAGGCCTCTCTAGAAGCCAAACACCTACCAGCACCATGCTTTCTGTACAGCTTGCAGAAACATGAGTCAATTAAACCTCTTTTCTTTACAAATTACCCAGTCTCGGGTATTTCTTTGTAACGACGCAAGAATAGCCTAATTCGATACGCTTAACATATAAGCTTCCAAAGATGGTACACCAACTCGCTTTCCCAGAAAAAGTAGAACAAGTAGAGGTAGAACAAGTATTTTAAAAATGTTGTCCTCCTCTGCCATTGAGGAAGATGGGTAAGAATTTCCTTCCATAATTGTATAGTATGTTTTTACCTGTCTACCTCTGCTAACAGGTACAACGTAGGTTGACAATAGATTTAACCTTCAACTCTCATACCTTATTAGTGAGTAATAAAAGGGGAAAGAAAGCTAACTGGGTCAGTCTATATAAACATTGCACATTTAATCACAAGAAAAACATTGGAGGTAAGATAACTTTCTTATTTTTGTTCTAAATGTGGAGAAAGTGAGATTTAGAAATATGACATAATGGAGGATACTTTCTAGTAAGTTAAGAAAACGTTAAAATCAAATCCATATTTTTTAACTTTTTCCAATGACAATACATTATCCCTGATATTGATACCTTAAGGCTTTGATTCTGACCATATAGTAATAATGGTATCAATAATTACAGTGACATTTATTAGAGTAACTTATGTGCAAGATAAGTACTAAAATAAATTTAAAGTATATTATGTAAAGTTACACTGGGAGGTAAGTAATATTATTCTTATTTTAAGGTTGAGAATTATGGAATAATGGTCACATGGTAAAATGACAAAATTATAGACATGGAGAACAGAATAGTCATTACCAGGGGTTCAGAAGGATTGAGAGCTAAAGGAAAGTGGATGTGGCTATTAGAAGACAACATGAGTAATTCTTGTATTATGGAAATGTCCTTCATCTTGACTGTACCAATGCTGATATTACACTTGCAATTTTGCACTACAATGCAAAATTGTAGTTTTGCACTTCTATTGTAGAACATGCGACCATAAGGTAAAACTGGATAAATAAATTCATGGGATTTCTCTGTATTATTTCTTTCAACTTCATGGGAATCAACAGTTATCTCAAAATGTTTAATTAAGAAATGTGAGAGGAATTATGTCACACAATGGCAGCATAGGAAATTTTACTATGCAATGGAGAAATTGATTCCTCCCCCAAATGAATCACGGAGCTGAAAAGAGTAATTTGAATCAATTTCACTGGAGTTCTGGAACCTGATCCAACACTTACAGCAACCAGAGCAGTGCTAAATGAAAGAAAAGGCTGCTGATCTCATGTAAGTGACCAACGTGCTCATTCTAGAAGCACTATCATCTCCCATTTCTTAGCCCCTTCAAGGCTGTGGGCTTGGCATCCCACATTTTGGAGTTGCTGTCTGGTTCCAGGACAGGCAGTAGAGATCTTCTCCTCTAAACGTTTGAAGTTGTGTGTTTAGGTTGGTCTGGCAGGGCCCTGAGGAGGCTGCCCAAATGCTTGCCTTGGTTTTAGGCCTCTCAGCAGCTGAATTTCTGAGAAGCATCTATCAGACTTAAGGAGACAGCATCTTTTTAATGTTCTTTCCTATTTTGGAGTCAGACATTTACAGAATCACTTGTCAGGCTGATCACAAATATAATAGAACAGAAACTTCAATGGCCACACACCAAGCAATGCACGCTTTGCAAGAATTATTTAGAGGAGTCACATAACTGAATTTAAAGTTACAACTACAATATTTTTACAAGAAAACATAAGAAAAATCTTGTCATGACATTAGATTTGGCAGTGGTCTCTAAGTATGGTAATAAAACTACAAGTAATTTAAAAATGGATAAATTAGACTTCATCAAAATAAAAAAAAAATAGCATTGACTCTTCGTAATAATAGAACACTATCAAGAAAACCAATAAAATGACAGAAAATATTTGTAAAACATATATCTAAAAAGAAATTCATATCTGGAATATGTAAAGAGCTCCTACAACTCAGTAACAACAAAAAAGACTGAATTAAAAAGTGAGCAAAAGACTTGAATATACATTTTTTTCCAAAGAAGATATACAAATTATCAATAACCACATAAAAAAATGTTCAACAGCATTAGTCATTGGGAAAATGCAAATCAAAGTCCACAGTGAGATACTACCACTTCACACTCACTAGCATGGCTGGTACCAAACAAATAGAAAATTACAAGTATTGGCAAGGATATGGAGAAAATATTATCTTTGTGAACTGCTGGTGAGAATATAAAATGATGTAGTCACTGTGGAGAAATCTGGCAATCTTCAAAATCTTTAATATAGGATAACCATTTGACCCAGCAATTCAACCTCTAGGTATATACCCAAAGTAATTGAGCAGACACTCAGGTAGTTGTGTACCAATGTTCATAGCAGTATTATTCACAGTAGTCGAAAGGTAGAAACAACTCAAGTGTCCATTAACAAATGAAGAGATAAATAATATATATACATATATACACCACATTTTATATCTATCATCTATATCTATCTATCTATCTATCTACCACAGGATGTTATTCAGCCATAAATAGAAACAAAAGTCTAATACATAATACAACATGGATGAACCTTGAAACTATTATGCCAAGTAAAGTAATTCAAATACAAAAGAACAAATACTTGTGTGATTCTACTTAAGTGGGGTATCTAAAACAGGAAAATTCACATAGGCAGAAAGTAAAATCGAGATTATCAGGAGCTGGGGACAAGAAGAATCAAAAGTTATTGCTTAATGGCATAGAGATTCTGTTTGGAATAATGGAAAATTTTGGAAATAGTGAGCATTGCACAACATTGAATGCCACTGAGTTGTACAGGTAAAACAGTTAATGTGGTAAATTTTCATTATGTACCTTTTACCACCATAAAACAGTCCTATTCCCATTAAAAAATGAGAGCAAAACAAAATGCAAACCATATAAATATATAATTATTAAAAACTTTGTTTATGGTCCAGCTGGCTATTTCTTCTCTATGTGGCTGGGCTTGTTCATTCATTTGCAGTCAGCAGACATTAGCTGGGCAGCCCTGCTCCCAGGTGTTTGTCAGCTGTCACATGGGACAATCAGGAATCTGGGCCCCACGTCTCTCATCTAATCCCGTGTAACCACCACAAAAAGGGTAGCTCACATTTGCTTAGGTAGTGGCTTTTCAGGATTCCAAGGTGGGAAGTAGAAGTCTGCAAGTCTTCTGGGTATGTAGGTTCAGAGCTGATGCAGGCACTTCCACCACATTCTGTTAATCAAAGACCAGTGGGGAAATAGTTTGCATCTTTTGATAAGAGGAGCTTCAAAGTCGCATTGAAAAATGGTGGGAACACAAATAAAATAGAGATTTCTGGACATTTCTTGCAGTCTATTAAGATATAAAAGACCTACAATAAGGGACTGAATAAATGAATAATGCAAATATTGAAATAATAAACAGTGATTGTAAATTTAAAGAACATTTAAGAAAATAAGAAAATAAAAATTTAATAATTGATACTAAGTATTAAAATAAATATATTAAAATGTACAAATATTAGTGTACAAAATATTAAACTCTATACACATATATATGTTGAAGAATATATATACATATTTATTTTCTATATTTTTTAAATGCTAAATTTATTCCTCTTTAAACTTAGGGAAAAGTCAGCTTTCTTAACATTTTTTAAAAAATGTGTTTGTGTTTCTTTTACCCATATATTCTTGAACTTACTTGAACTTTGGAAGCAAGTTTATAAGGATCAAAAATTTTAATATGGCCTTTGTGTTATCTCTCATATGATTGACAATAAATATTAGTAATCCAGGATTAATTTAGATCCTACTATACTGGAACTGTTCAAAGGGCAATAACAATTATTTTTGGCATTCTACAATCCATCTTTATCTCAACCTTTATCTTTTAATCTAGATATTCTCTGCTGGAAGCAAAAAGCTTAAATAACTAGGACAACAAATCAGAACCAATGTACTTTCTTGAATTTGATGGTAGTAAGAGAAGAAAAGCATTACCTTCTACCTGAAGTTTATTTTTTATTGTTCACTTAGAGTTCACTTCCCAAATCATGCTTTACTTCATTCCTTCCACAAATATTCATGGAAAGGGTTTGCACAACTCACTGTTTTTGAAGAATTGAGAATTCAGTGGAAAGATATCTAAGTGAACAAATGTAACATTTATTGTTGTATCTGTTCATTTGCTATAAAAGAAGGCAGTAGAGAGTGCCATATGAAACCCTCTGACTCTAACATATTTTTCATTTTGTGGAGGAGGGAGGTGTTGGAGGTAGTTTAAGAAAGTGAACTTTTAAGGGTACTTTTAAGAGCATTTATTCTTTCACCAAATATTTATAGTCCACCTATTTTGTGCTAGCTAAGTATGCCTAAACTGTATTAGACACTTCAAGAAAAAAAAAAAAAAAAACAAAACAAAACAAAACAAAAAAAAAAACAAAAAACAAAAAAAAAAAACCCTCTTATTCTAGGCACACCCTACGAGAGGAAAAAAACAGTAATGAAATAAATACAACCATTGCAAGGAGTAATAAGTGCTATGAAGAAAATAAGTGAGAGAAGAACTACAAGAAGACCTGAAAGTGTGACAGGCAGAGGACAGAACCCAGGTTGGTTCTGGGCATCCTTCTGCCCATCTTCCTTCTACCTCCAATGCTTTGAAGATGCAAGGTCTCCCTTCAGGAATCTCTCTTCAGGTGACTGGACTGGAATACTCATATTACTCCTTTCTCTTGGAATCAGAGTTGCTTAAGACAACATGATCTTTCTCACACGTGCTTGCCGACTCACCATCAGCCCAGGGTTGTAACTTAAAAATCTACATGGAGGAAGTAGATGACACCAATGAGTGAGTTGGGTCAAGTATAAGATCTTAGAGGGATTGTGAGGCCTAAAGTGTACTGAATACTGTTTTTGTTAAATTCAAATATAATTTTTCAGAAATCACTAATTTGGGGGAGAGCAGGATTTTATTCCTTCTGTAAGAAGAAGTCCTTCACTCTAAGTGACTTAGGGAGGTGCATGTCAAATTGTCAAGGGCAAGTGATATTTTAGATCGGTAAATACAAATTATGTTTGCCGGGGTCAGCTGAATCATTTTTCTGTTAATGCAGTTGAGAATTTAAGAGATTAATAGTGCATGGATACTGAAAAATAATCTCCCTTCAAATAATTCTGCAGTAAACATTTGCTTTTGTTTCCTCATCTTCCTCTTGATGTTTCTTTGGGGAAACAGTTTTTCACCATTTTGGCAGCCTGGATGGGGCCACCCATTAACTTTACTCCCCTCCCCAAACACTGTCCCCAGGCAAGGAGTGGCCATAGATAGAATCCAAGTCTAAACTATGCTAGCACTCTTTATTTTAAGGCATTTTCTCCTTTTTTTTTTTTCACTGTGTGACAATATGTACAACATATTTATCATGTTAACTATAAGAGTTCAATTTAGTGATATTAAATACACTTACAGTGTTATGTAACCATTGCCACTATCTATAATCAAAACATGTTTATTATCCCTAACATAAACATTTTATTCATTAAACAATAACTCTGCATTTCTCACTGTCTCCAGATGCTAGTAACCCCTATTCTACTTTCCGTCTCTATGAAATTTGACTAAGTGCCTTGTATAAATGGAATCATACACTATTCATCCTTTTGCATCTAGCTTATTTCACTTAGCACAACGTCTTCATGGTTTATCCATGTTGTAACCCATATAAAATTATTGTATTCCTTTTCATGGCTGAATAATATTCCACAGTGTGCATATAGCACATTTCATTTACCTATTTATTTGTTGATAGACGCTTGGGTAGTTTCTACCTTTTGGCTACTGTGAATAATGCTGCTATGAATCCTAGTGGAAAATGCTGCTAGAATTCTGATAGAAATTGTGTTAAATCTGTAGATTGCTTTGAATAATATTCACACCTTAACCATGTGAAGTCTTCCTATCCATGAATGTGGGGTGTCTTTCCATTTCTTAAGATTTTCCTTAATTCCTTTCAACAATGTTTTATAGCTTTCAGTGTGCAAGATTTTTCACTTCTCTGTTTAGATTTATTCCTAAATAAATCTAAATATAAATAATCTTAAAATTTTAAAGATTCTCAAGTAAGTAAAATTAAAAATTACTTTTTAAATTTTCTTTTTGGATTGTTCATTGGTGGTATACAGAAATACAATTATTTTTTATATGTCCATGCTGTGCCCTGAAACTTTGCTTACTTCATTTATTAGCTCTAGTAGCATTCCTGTGAATTATAAATATGTGGTTATATAATACATGTATATACATGTATACACACATACACATACATATCATCTTATCGGTAAATAGAAATAGTTTTACTTTTCCTTTCCAATTTTAATGCCTTTTTCTCTAAAACTTTTGAATTTTAATCTAGGAAACTGAAATGAACTGGAACTGAATTATCTCAGCAGCAATGTCCTCAAAAGATAGCCTCTACTGCCCAGGTTTGTGAGTGACTGCAGGTCATATGCTCCCAAAGGCTAGGTTTTGTGCTATATTCTGTTATCATTTTTTAGGAGAATTTGTTCCTTGTGCTCCTAAATCGGGAACTCTAGATGATATACTACCCCATCCTTTTTCTTTTGAGCAAACAGAACTCTTTTAAAAACTAACATAAATAAAGAGAAAATAGGATCTAAAATTTGACTTTATGACATTAGATTTAATTCTCTTTGTTAGTACTTCTTAGTTTCACACTACATAAGAATTCCTCTATTAAATGGTTTAAAATGCAAATTATTAAAATTCATCACTAGAGATTTTAATTATTACTTTTTAACAAACAGCCTACATGATTCTCATGTGTATGAACCACAGACCACACTTTGAAAAATCACAATGTGTGATTTTATATATGTTTTGCAGGACTGGCCTTTATAATGTATTTGCCAAATAATGATCTAGTTAATGATTGAATACCTCTAGAATTTTGCTAAACTCTCTATACTGCAAAGTAAATCCATTACATTTGGGAACAACTCTTCTTAAAAAACTAAAAATTTTTTTAAAAAAAAAGACTTTTACATTGGTCAGCAGTATACTCGGTATGAAACTGAATAATTGAGTCATAGAATTTTATGTGTGTAGGATGAGAGAGAATTTTTCATTCTCCAAGAAATATCTAATGTAGATGACAGCTTCCTGGGTACAGCAAACCACCATGGCACGTGTATACCTATGTCACAAACATGCATGTTCTGCACATGTACCCCAGAACTTAAAGTATAATAATAATAATAAAACAATCAAATGAGCCAAACAAGACATATGTCTTCACATAAATGTTTTCTTCTGAAATACATATTTCTTTTTGTTCTAAATAATTTAATTTCACATAAGCACGTGTATGTGTATTTCTAATAATCTCATCTCCATGGTAAAAAAAAAAAAAAAAGGTGGTACCTTGGGTGTTGCTGAATAGAACCCCAAATCCCAAAATAGCACTCCTCTTTTTCCTAACAGAAGTTTATTTTCTTTCAGTCTTGACAACTTTTCTATCTTGAAGAGTGAAATAAAGCACATCCCTCAGTGAGGTGCTAAGCTTTACCAGCTAATGACTTGGATACTGATGACACAAGAAGCAGGGTGCTGAGAGAGAAAATGAAAGTGCTGTCACGGTGAGAATTGTGTCAGATTGTTTTACATTTCTTAATTCTCCCTTATTCCTGGTTTACATTCCCCCATCTGTTTCTCCATAGTGATTGGTATTTAAACTCTAGAAAGAACATGTGCTACTGGAATAAGATGTTTTATCTAAATAAAAGGTTAGAGGTCTGATAATTTCATGTGAGATCTTCCAAGGTGATTAGCATTTTCAGTATTAATCAGAACCTTACACTTATAGGATAAAATAATCATACCATGGTAGAATTATTGGTATTAGCTAGATTTAAAATGAGCTTCTTGGTGGGGGGACTTGGGGGTAAACCAGAGCTTTTCTGTTTATAGTCTAAAGTATCTCAAGTTCACTAATTTGGCTGTGCTAAATAACAATCTTACACGACAAAAGAGTTTAGTGGAATGAACACAGGCTAAAGTCTAGCACACTTAATTTCAAACACTAATTGCACAGTCTAGGCACAAAATCTGATTCCATTGACTCTGTTTCTCTATTTAATTCAATTTTATTATGTTCAACATATACTCACTGAGCACATGCACTTGAAACTGCAGAGCACTAGAGATACAATGGTGCTTGAGAGATTCCTTACCTACTTTTACTCACCTTCAAGTGGAGCAGGAGAATAAACAGCAACAAAAATAACACACAAAAGTCAGTTATGGTAGATACACATATTGTACATTTAGGGTAACAATTTTGAGAATATACCACAGATTAAATAGGTAACAATGTTTAGTTTCTCTTCTTTCCTTTTACTCTGCTGAGCATGACAATGACATGGCAATTTAATAACATTTTCTTTCAAGTCCTGACACATTTGTTCTGAGAAAGTATTGTTACCAAAGTCTGCAGGTACACAAATACATGTGTGTGTATTTTCTTTAGTTACTATTTTCCTCATCTTTTAAACTACATAGTTGAACTAACAAATTCTTCCTCTGGAAATGGATCCTTATTTTGAAACATAAAACTGGCTCATGACTAGAAAACAAAATAAAATGAAAAAATGAACATGTGCATAGACTTGTAGTCAAATAGGAGGTGGGAGCTGGAAGTCTCCAGGTCTACCCACCTAGTTTCACTGACAGATAATCTCCATCAGAGAAGGCACCTGCCTTCCCAAGGTCAAGGAAAATTAAGATGCTCAGCCATGCGAAGGACTCTGATCTTTCCATTCCTAGTCCAGTGTCAATAATGTCAGTCAATGCCATGTTTTCAGAAATACCACCTATACCCAGAGTGAATCTCTTGAATGGGAAGCATGCTTCCCATTTACCTGCAAACGCAAAAGAGAGGAATGGCCTATCTTCAGCCTAATTGCCAGATGAGGCTGACTGACTCTGAACAGCCTGTTTGTCTGATAAGACGGTCACTGCTCTAGAGAGAGCACAAGTTGAGGTGTTGTGCAATGAGAGGTACATGCAGATCTTTCAAAACAAAGTTTGACTAAACAGAAGAAGCTCAACCTCTCCGTATAATGTTAACTTGGATAAAATGCTAGCCAAAAGCAGGCTGATGCTGAAGAGGCAGCATTTTAGCACTTCCTCCCTATTTACCTGAGAACTTTCAGTGCTCACTTTTCCAAACCAACAAACTCCCTTAATAGCCTCACATCTACTTGAGGTTTCTATCTGGCAGAACAAAGTCCCAGAGTTCCCAGCTGTCAAAGTAGATAGGTCTTGCCAAAGAACTGAATATCAAGATAAGTAAGACCATTAGAAATAAAATAATTGTCTGCAATCAGTTTACACATAGTCAGGCCTTTCTGTTTTACACAGTCACTAACTGGCAAGATCAATAAAGGTAAATTTCAGTAAATCTAGTAAATCTAGAGATTTTCTAGATGTATTAAATATACACAAGTAGCATTTGGAGGCAAACAGAAACAACAATAATACATTTTAAAAGCCAGGGAAAATAAAAAGAGACGAAATGTGAAATAACACAGTGATTTGGAGCTCAAGCTCTTAAAACATGCAATTGTAAGGAGAGCAGAGAATGCTTTTGCTGGCTCTGTGTTACTCACCCACAAAGCTCCATGCCCTTAGCAGAGACTATGAGGTGCCCTCTTGCAAACCCTTGTCCATCACCACTTCATTGTGCATTTGAATACTTCCTCACTGACACACAGTATGATGATGAACAACCAGGCTCCCTTTTCTCCCTAAACTTTATATGATGTGAATTTACAATCACATACAGAGTTTAAAAAGCAGTGCAATAGTCACCCTTATCCCCAGTTTCACTTTCCAAGATTTCAGTTACCCACAGTCAACCTCAGCCCAAAAATAAACAATTTCTAAGTATTAAATTGCAAGCTATTTTGAGTACTGTGATTAAATCCATCCTGTCTGAGTCATGAATCATTTCTTTGTCCAGTGTGTCTACTCTGCATACACTACCCACCTATTAGTCAACTACATGGTCTGCTCCTGAAGTCCCGCCATCAACATCATCATGGGTCAGTGATCCAGGATCACCTGAAGCAAATGCTCCGCCTTCTGGTATATCTTCAGAAGGTCAGTGGTAGCTGAATGCCTCATCCCAATGCCTATGTCATTTATCTCAGTTCATCTCATCATTAGGCATTTTTATCATCTCACATCATCACAAGAAGGGTGAATATGGTACAATCAGAAATTTTGAGAGAGACCACACTCACATATGTTTTACTACAGTATACTGTTATGATCATTCTCTTTATTATTAGCTATTGTTGTTCATCTCTTACTATGTCTAATTTATAATTAAACTTTACCATAGGTATTATGCTTAGAAAAAAACATAGTATATAGAGGTTTTGATACAATCCATAGTTTCAGGCATCTAAAAGGGGTCTTAGAATGTGTTTCCCATGGATAAGGGGGGTGTCTATTTATTGCATAGGGATCAGTAAACTATGCTTGAGAGCCAAATCCAGTAACGTACATTCTTAAATGCATTGTCAATGTCTGCTTTAGCACTGTAAGGGCAGTGTTGAGTAGCTATGGCAGAGATCTTCTGGTACACAAAGCATAAGAAGTTTGTTATTTACTATATTTAGTGTAAAGTACTGTATATATGTAAAGTGACTTCTACAGAAAATGTTTGCCAACCCTTGGATTTGCAAAAAGAACACTTGCATACCTTCCGACAATTGTCAAGAGTTGTTAGCATTTCATCATGGTTGCTATATCTCTGTATATTTATACATTTAAAGGGTTTATATTCAGACTTTCCTGATTCATATGCAAGTAAGTTGCTGATACCATGAACTTTTACTTCAGAATGCTTTGGATACCTCTGTTAGGAATAAAGACATTCTTCTATAAAGCTACAATGCCTTTAATACATAAATACATTAATAATTATTCATAATTTTGACTAATAGCCCACAGTCATAACTTCTCGATTATCCTTAGACTCTTTCTGTATTTATTTAAAATTTAAAATCAATATCCACTCAGTTTTATGCATTATCTTTCATCATTATGTTTCTTCAAATTCTTTTATCTAAAACAAATCTGTCATCTCACTTTTTTTCTTTTCTCCCCCAATTAATATTGACTTCTGGAAGAGTGTAGGCCAATGGTTTTATAGAAAACTCCACATCTATATTAATTTATATTTATTAAATTCGTTATGCTGTAATTAGCCACTCTTTCCCATCTTCTACTTTTTCTAGAAACTGAGTGTTGGTTCTAAAGGCTTGCTTATATCCAAGTTAATCATTTTTGGCAAGGTCATTTTACAATATAAAAGGAGAAAAAGACAAGTTTTCCAACTATTGATAAGGCAAAGTTTGATCATTTGGTTAAGATGATGGTCAACCTGATGTTTGTATGGAAAGGTACATGTTTCCTTTTGCTATTATCTACAAGATTTTCTGGGGTGGCAAAGGAGTAGGGGTCTTTTGGCATCATGGAGTATCTGTTTTCCCTAAAACTTTTTATTTAATGGTTTTTTATGTCTGTGATATTGCATTCTCTCATACCGTTTCCTATGCCTTTGTACCATTTGGCTGTTCCTTTATGATAAACTAGTAAATACAAATGAAGTAACTTCCTGAGTTCTGTGAGCTGTTCTGGTAAATTATCAAAACCAAGGAGAGAATTGTGGGAACCCTAGATTTATAGCTAGTCAGTCAGAAGTAAGAAAGTCCCAAGGACTCACTCTTGGTATCTGAAATAGGGGCAGTCTTGACAGACTGAGGCTTTCACCTATGGGGCATGATGCTAACCTCAGATAGTTAGTGTCAGAACTGTATTGATTATTGGATACCTAGTTGATGTTGAAAGAGTTAGTGGTTGTTGGTGTGGAGAAACCCCACACATTTGATATCACAAGTTTGTGAGTAGAAACAGGTCATTATTTCCATTGATGATCATTGCTTAAATCAACTAAAAATGTTTTTCTAATTCTGTTATGTCTTCTATGTATGTAAGCTGACATTCTTCTGTATAGGACAGTTCTTTATACACTTTTGTTTTTCCCTCCCTTACTCCCCCTCTCTCTTATCATTATACATGTATAAATTCTAAAAAGATAAATGCACTACACTAAGTTAACAATCATTCATTTTCATGCTTAAATTTCCAAAAATTAGCCAGTGAGAACCCCTTCCCTCTGCTCCTGTATGCGCTGGATGTAGCCGATCAGTCTTTGAGATTTTTCTTGATTTCTGGCAAGAAAAAATTCTAGTTTACCTTGTACTTTCCTACCTCAGCCTACAATCAGCCATTCCTGTAAGGACCTCTGGCTTTTTTGTTGTTGTTGTTGGGTAATGGTATTGAGAAACCAAGATTTAGGCAATGCAGTGTTTGTTTCTTTTTTTTTGGTGGGGAGTTGCCATTTTTTCTAGACTTTTTCAATGTACACACGCATGTATAGATACTTAAATAAAATTATCAGTTTGTAGGTGCCAGGACTCTTCTTATTGCAAATAAAAGGTAGCTAACCCAAGAGACTTAAGGCATAATATAAGTCAGAGGTATTGACTAGCCCAGTAAAAGGGTAAGTATGGCTTTAAGCATAGCTAGATCCAGGACCTCAAATGATCCTCTAGGTCTTACTGGATTTCTCAGCTCTAACTTTTCTCTGTGTTTGGTAAATTCTCAGGCACTGCCACTCATACCCTCAACAAGCGATGCCAAAGTTCTAAAGCAGTAGTTTCACTGTACTATAAACTGGAAAATAAAACACCTGGAGAACTTTTAAGTTCTGTCTCCATTAATGGGATGAGGATTCAGCAAAGGCTGTGAGGGTTTTCCTTAGATCTTATTTGTTCCCCACAGTTGATAAAACTTGGTGAAAGAAGGACTGCGGTTTTAATGTTCTCTAACATCACTTTATTTTACTACTATGGTCTTATTTAATGTTTTCTTTTACATTAATTGCCTTGTAGTAGTTCTCCATCTCTTAGGCTCTAGCCAAGTTTCCCTTACCTACAAACCTTTGAGAGCAGGTCTCTTAAAGGCTATCAGGCACAGCACTAGTTTTGTGTTTTGTTTGTGTGTGTGTTTGTTTGTTTGTTTAGATGGAGTTTTGCTCTCGTCACCCAGGCTGGAGTGCAGTGGCATGATCTTGACTCACTGCAACCTCTGCCTCCCGGGTTCAAGCAATTCTCCTGCCTCAGCCTCCCGAGAAGCTGGGATTTCAGGCGCCCACCACCACACCCTGCTAATTTTTGTATTTTTGGTAGAGATAGAGTTTCACTATATTGGCCAGGATGGTCTCGAACTCCTGATCTCAGATGATCCGCCTGCCTCAGGCTCCCAAAGTGCTGGGATTACAGGCGTGAGCCACCACACCTGGCCACAGCACTAGTTTTATTGAAATCTCTTTTAGAAGAACTTTCATCTGTTTCTGGCTTAATTACTGTGTCCCCGAAGATCTTCCAGCATTCTTCCACTTACAGCCTACTCAGTGATGCTCGGCTGATTTCTTAACTCTCCCAGATCTCATGTCATAAAGCACTTTCCAATCCAAAGCTATGGAGTATGACTCTTTCTCAGAAAACTCTATTTCCCCAGCTAAACTTAAATATTAACTTTAAAAAGCACCTTTGGGTTCATTAAGTCTGTTCACCAATCACATCATTTTACCTTCAGAAAATGGAAATCCATGGAGGGAATAGCCAGGCCTAAGATCAAACCAGAAATGACTAGAAACCAGGGCCCCTAACTTGGGACTCCTATGTCCTAGCCAGGTTATATTCAAGAAATGCTATCAAGCAAGCTAGTAATCCAAGGGTCTGTGACAGGCATCCTTTTAAGAAGACAGTCCATGGGAAAGCAGTAGAAAAGAGCCCAAGGATGTGAAGAGAGTTCTGAGGTTGGGGCTGGGCTTTATGGCTCTGACTACGGGACTTGACTTATTGTCTGTGAGAAGTAATTAATAATATCTGACTCATCTGAGACTATTTCCATATGAGGAGTCCTTGTTACTAGGGAGATGACACAATTTTCTCTGTCACCATCATCAGCTCCACCATAAATACTATTAAGGGAATCTCTTCTCTGAAACCAGAGTCCTGGATTAAATCCCATCTCTTTCACTTCTTTATCTCTTTGTATCTCAGTTTCTTTACTTACAAAACAAGTGCTTCTGTTTTATGAATAGCAAAGTATAGTGGTGAAAAATGCAGCCTTAGTCTTTCTGTGTCTCATTTTTCTTATCTCTAAAATGGGGATAATAATGATAGCTCATCCATAGGGGAGGATTAACTGATATAATACATGTAAAATGCCAGGAACAACATATGGTGCATAGTAAATAATGAGTAAACATTTACTATTATTGTTTTTCTTATCGTCATTATTGCTTAGGTATAGGTTGAACAGACTGTGATGTGTTGTGATTAGCTGCTCCTAGGATATGGGATCCCCCAGGGCAGAGATTGTTTGTCACCCCTAGAGCTTGACATGAAAACTAGCATGCAAAATGCCAATGGACAGATATCAGTCATTATTGTTATTGCAGGGTTACAATGAGAATGAAATTACATTGCACATGGACACACCTAGCATGGGGCCCAGCACATAATAAACATGCCATCAGCACTATCATTGACATCTTCCTCATGCTCCTAAAAGTAGTCAGCTCTTCTGTGGCTACCTCAACTCTCTGGCAGAGGTCAAGGTGGAAGCATGCAGCCCTGTTAAGATGTCTACTCCAGAGGGTACCATCCACTCAAGCAGAGGAAGAAGTTGGCCTTTATTGAAGAGTGTCTAAGCTCTTCTTTTTTTTTCTTTTCTTTATTTGTTTTTGTTTTGAGATAAAGTCTCATTCTGTCGCCCAGGCTAGAGTGCAGTGGTGCTATCTTGACTCACTGCAACCTCCACCTTCCGAGTTCAAGTGATTCTCCTGCTTCAGCCTCCCAAGTAGCTAGGACTGCAGGCACGCACCACCACACCTGGCTAATTTTCGTATTTTTAGTAGATATTGTTTCATCACGTTGGCCATGCTGGTCTATAACTCCTGACCTTACATGATCCACCCACCTCAGCCTCCTACAGTTCTGGAATTACAGGCATGAGGCACTGTGCCTGGCATGTGTAAACCCTTCCAATATGGTACTGTTGAAGAAAAAATATTGGCAAAGGAATTGAGGGTTAAAATCCTCTTTCTGCCATACTGAAGTCACTGAGTAAGCCAGAACAAGTCACTTTCCCCCAACACTGCCTTACTTTCCCAATTCTTCTGGTATGTCAGTTTTCTATGGTAGTGGCAGGTTTATGGCATGAGGAGACAAAGACAGCACTGAAGCCCTCAGTCCGGGAACTGACAACAACAAACTCCTGATTTGTAGCATTTGCCAGTATAAGTACTTCCACCATGGCCAATTTCAAGTTACCAATGTGAGTCAAATGGCTCACAACAGTCTTCAAAACTTTAGTTATCAGCTCTGTCAGCTGACAAGATCCAGCTCCAGTATACAAGGACAAATGTAGAAATTGCTATAATTTGGAGGTTATAAGGGGGTCCAGAGTCCAACCTAACCCCCTCATCTCCTGGGGCTCCATAATATTAATAAAAGGGTCTTTTTCTTTATGTTTCATAATTGCTTTTGTACTATGGGCCTCCAGGACAGAAGCTGTTTACTTATTCAGTAATTGTGTGTTGGGAACTTGCTGTGTGTCAGATTCTGACATAAGCAGGATGAAATTGAAATGCTGTCTTCCCTCAAGGAGATGCATGTAAGCAAATGCAATATGAGGGTTGGAGGTATGTGCAATTTTTATTAGAGAAGGGAGTATCTAGTTCTCCTGGGGGAGCTGGAGAAAATAAGATAAATGGCAAAGACAGTAGTTATGATTATTTATAATGTTTATTGACTGTCTCTCAGCACTCCTCCCCCAGCATAACTCAATTCAGTATAGAACTTAGCAAGTAACAACTTCTCTGAATCTCACTTCCTTGGCCTAAATACAGCAGAGGATGGGATAAGAGGAAGGAAAAGAAAACAATGCCTGACCTTCTAGCTTATACAGAGGGCGTTTGTTGAAAAAGAAGATCAGAGACCTTGTAAACTGTAAGAGACTGCACAAATGCAACGAGCTGTTGAATCAGAGACCAGGACTCATCAGAAATTACACCTGGACACAGGTGGACACAAACACTGATCTATTAGAGCTGGAGTGCTGGGAACCTCACTCAGCTTTTGTTTGTTTCATTTCAAGCTGCTTTGCTAGTTTTCCCTAATCCCCAGGCTTTTCTATAGCACTGAAATCCAAATAACAAATCATCAAATATGTATAAGAGATTTTTCTTTCTAAGATGAAAATAACTCTGCTGTTTTATATGTTTATAAAAGTAAAACATAGGCATTGTTTTAAAATATAGATGATTCAGAAAAGAAAAATAAAAAGAAAGGTAAGTTATCTGTGATTCTGCCATTCAAAGATAAACATTGCTAACATTTTTTTGTATATAGTCTTCAGGAATTCAGGCACACACAGTCACACAAACATGTACACGCATACTGTATTTTATAAAAATGTAGCCATGCTTAACATACCTGCATACATTATGTTTTTAAACTTAACAGGTATTGGAGTTATTCCATGTCATATACAGTCCATATCTTAATTGATTACTTCTTGAATTGGATAGCTAAGAAGTGAATTAACAGGGCCAACTGATTAAAAATAAAGATGTTAAAAGATCTACTATTTATTTGGCCTAATTCAAGAAGCATTTTGAGATAAGGTATCATTATAGAAAATACATCAGCTTTAGAATATAAAATCACAGAATTTGAACCAAAATATTAATGCTCACCCTGTAGTTGAAAAGCCTGAACTCTCTGAGAATTTTCTCCCTCATTTATACAACAGAAACAGTAGTGAAGAAAATGTCCATAAATTGGCATGGCATTTTTATTCCCTAAACCATTATCAGTGTCCACACAGAGTTCCAGAGATACAAAATGAATAAAACCTGTTGGCTATTCTTCAAGAACAACACAATCGACAAAACAACTGTGATCCCCAAAGACTAAGAGTCTGGAATCCACATGACAAAGCTTAAAAGTATTGTTGGGTTATTTAAAGAGCTACCCCAGAAAGTAACCCAGACAGCAAATCAGTTCGCACACATACTTAGCCATGGTACTCATTGCCTGCTGCTTAATGCATAGAGGGAAGCTCAATTCCACGTGAAACTTTGCAGAGATGTGCTTATTAATATGTGCTTGGCATGTAACCTAATGAATCTGTCCAGCTAGACACTCTCCATTGCTGGGTTGCAGAATCAGTTTGCCCTAATCAGAATCACCTGCCCTAATATCCTCAGTAGGAATGAGCAAATAAGGAACTAAACCTTCTCTTTTGCTTAAGGTACTCTCTGATATCAAGTTCACTCAGCAAATCTCCCTCTAACCTTCCTTCCCATTTCAAAGCAATTTAGATGATTAATGTTCTAAATATGAAAGCATTGGCAACATACCAGACCTTTCTCCAGAAAGGTCTCCCACACTCACCACCTGTACACAGTCATATGTGTTTATCCTCTCCGTCCTCACAGTCTCCTGTGTTTTCCTCAATCATTGCATATACTACAATTATTTATTATTGGTCTCACCTCAAAGGACTGCAAACTTACCAATAAAAGTCATGTTTTCTTTAGGTCTATGTAGTATCCAGCACCCAGCACTATGACTTGTTCATAGAAGCAACTTAGTGGGTGTTTCATGATCTGAAATGATCCAATGTAAATAGGACCCCAATAAAACTGAGATGCTTTGTGAGCTTTACACTTCTCAATGATGTAAGAAGACGTAAGTTTGGCATCCAAAGTAATTGGAAATCAATTGAATATTTCTGGTATTTTTCTATAAAAACAATCAAGAAGATGTTACATGGCTCAGACCACAGTAAAATTATTTAAATCCTCTCTCCTATTACTCTGTCTTTCACTCTCCTCTTCAAACTTTATAAAATTCCCGAAATATAACTCATATACTTGTAGTTAGTCTCTACTCTCTCCTACTCATTTTCTTCTCCTTTTAATATGTATCCGACAGTCTGCCCTTTCCATTGCAAACCAATCTAGCCTCTCTTGACTCCCAGCCTCATCTATTACCTTAATCAATTTCATAATAAAGCACAGATACAATAAATGCAAAATAGAACACTTTCTCTGAACGGGCAGAAGAAAAGGACCTGTTAATATTTATGCACTGATATTTTAGTTATTCTGATGTAAACATCAAGATACCACAGCACAATGTATTGGTATAAGTGTTGGTAACTGAAAGACTTGAGAACTAATTAAAGATCCGCCACTTAAAAGTTTTAATAACTTCTCTTTCTGAAATTTGATTCTTCATTTTTTGAATGGCATGTTATCTACCCATTTGGGTTTGTTGTAAAGGAACAAATAATATATCCTGAATAAAATGTTTAGTATATTCTGTCAAATAAATAATGGCTCAAGAAATGGTATTATTGTTTGGCTCATAATCTGATGGGTAATAAAATAAATGTAATATGAGCTGTCATAACTACAAAAGGTCAGTGATAAATGAAGTACTGAGGGCTGGCACTGGTTTCAGAATCAGAATGATTGACTTCATTCTTAGACTGGACTCATATCTCTGTACTGTATGCTTGTGTTACTCTATGTTTATCTGTTACTGAACACACCACTTAATATTAACTGTACTTCTTTGTGCCTCTCTTTTCTCCACTAAATGGTGAACTCATTAAATCAGTGATTTTGTCATTCTTCACCAACTGGCACAACTGCATGGAATATAATAGATGCTCAAGACATGGCTATTACATTAATAGATGTTATGGAAGACTGCATTCTCAAAAGGAAAAGGGCCGTAATATCTCTCATCCTGAATGTTTCTCTGGCATTATGATTTCACTACTCCTCTCATCAAAACATTAAGTAGTCGTGGACTTGTGAGTACAGTGGAAATGATGCTGTGTGATTTCTAAATCCAGAACTTAACCTAGCCAGCATCCAGGAGGAAGCCCAAACAGCCCATGTAGAGATCAAATTTTGGAGGAAGCTAAATTGCTGCTCCACTGTAGTAGCTGCTCCCACACAACAATCGACATCAAATTGCCAGCCATGTGAGTGAAATACCTTGACAAAGGATCCTCCAGAGGTCAGTCAAGGGGAGTAGGAATGTGGAGTAGGAATTAATTCCATGTGGAGTAGAAATGAAATATCTCTCTGTTTCATAACAATTCTTCATGGTCTCTCACATTTCTGCTTATCTTGAAAGTAATGACCTAATTGCCATTTTCTTCTGAACTTTCAAAGCATGTTTGTATAGTGAACATCCTTGAAAGACAGTCTCCCTCCAGAGCAGAGGGCATGTTTGCTTGCATCCTTTTTTGAAAGATCCAGGTTTTTTAAGTTCAAGGTTATGCATGAACGATGTATCCATTCCCTTTGGGGCGCTAACGTACTATTTACTGCTTTTTTTTAGTTGTATGGGTCCCCTTGCACTCACCATTTATAAAATATAAATTTTCTTTCAATACTTAAGTACATCTAAACCAGTCTAGTTATTCTCATTGTCTCCATTGTCATTACTATCACCAACATCATCAACATCAATTTCTATTTTATTTAATCTTTATAACAACAAAATATGGCCATCAGCAAAATACAAATGAAGACGTTTATACTGCAGAAAAAGGGTCAGTTATTTCTAATTAAGTCTTCAAGGAAGGTCTGAAAGGACAGAGAATGGAGTATTTCAACTGGGCCTTGAAGAATGGGTAGACTCTCAATAAGCAAAGGAGTGATGGATGGAAGAATCATCCAGGAAGAGGATATAGCTTAGTTAATGGCTTTCAGAATAAAAAACAAACAACATTCTTGAAGAGACCTGAATGACCCTGTTTGGATGTAGGAGAATGATGTAGCGAGATACAAGATCTCAGAGAGTTTTGAATGTCAGGTCCATTGACTATTTCAGGGACAGACATTCATTTACTCACAGAGACAGTTGCTCCCCCTTTCTCCAGAATTTTAGCATTTACTAGATGCAGGGCAGATATCCGTGTCCATGAGCCAGATAGAGAGACAGATAGAGAGATTAAGAGGTAGAGATATGTATTCAGCTACATAAAGGCAAAAGGATATGAACAGATTAATAATAATATAGCTACAGCTTTGAAATAATTTTTCATATGGTGAAATGTGAAAAAAAATTGTCACTACTGTAGAGGATACATTAGAGACTATAAATCAAGCACTACATTACTGATGCACTATATATTACACATGTACTACATTAGAAAATAAACCTGTGCCACCTAATGAACCACTATTTTAATATTCCACTTGAGCCTTAAGAGCAATATGTTGCCATAGAAACCTGAGTCTGTGTAGTCATTAGTGCCTTCTTTTTTTTCTCTCCACACAGGAATTTGAGTGTAATGTTATTCTCTTAGCAAGAATTAAATTAGCAATTATTCACCGGAAAATAGCATCAACGAGATCTAAGAAAACACCCAACACTAATGATTTGCTACATCCACATACATTTTCTTTGAGTTATGCTGTGATCATGAGAAGCTAGTGTAGTTCATCCATGCATTGAATGTTTGAAGAAGAGAGATCATGAAGACAGACTTTGCTATGTTGAGACAGGAGAGTGCATTTGGTGATCAAAATCCAACTTCTGAATGAAGTTTCATTTTTATGATTTTCCTTAACTGGATAAGATCTTTCCACCCTATGAACCTCCCAAGCACTTTTTTCTAAATCTCTCTTATCCATGGTTTACCTTATTTTTTGATGTGTATATCATGTTGTCTGTCCAGGATCTACTCTCCTTTCTCCTGGTAAACAATGTCTTGATTTTCTTCTAGAGAACTATGCCTATTTCACACAGTCTTAATGGAATTCTTTAAAAAGGTGCCTTAACTTCTTATAGCAGATTCTATTAATCCCTGCCACATATCCCTTTGAACTCTGTAGGTTTTCCACAATAGAAACTAATTTGTTTGCCAACCAGAGCAGCCCAGAAGTGGGGAATCAGTGGTTTTCTACACAGTTTTTGATAACGTCTTTTCTCCTTTCCCTGTCTCACTATCCCTGTTTCTCACTCCTGTTTACTTCCTGGCATCACCTTCCAAATAACCTACAAACACTCAAGTTTTCTATTCTGGATCTGCTATTGGAGAAATTCCAATTAAGACACCTCTTGTGGCTTGGATCTTATATGTGACACAAATTCAGCCAGTTTAGCCCATCCTCCATGCATGACTTTAAATGTGGAGCAGTGATGAAAAGATGGAGAATGGACAATAGGTAACTATAAGGCTTCAATGAGCTTAACAATCATTTCTACTTTATAGTTCCTTGTGTTGATAAGACAGCAGGGCTGACAATACAGCAAGGAGTGGTACGTGGTGGTAGTTCTCAAACTTGAATGCACATCAGAGCGCATCAGAATCACCTGATACTAAAGCACAGACTTCTGAGCCTCATCACCAGAATTTCTGATTTGGTAGGTCTCAGTGGGGACTGATAATTTTCATTTCTAACAAGTTCTCAAGAGATAGCCATACTGAACCACACTCTGAGGACCATTTTCATATGGGCCCTGTCATTGAGGACCCTATGTTATGATGAGGGGATAGAAATAAATCATTGTGAACCAAGGGGAACTCATGGCTATCTTCAGTCACTCAAGGGCTGAAAAAGGGGCCTAGGGAACATTACCCTGATTTTATCTAGCTTATTATGGATGAAGATCTAATTGTTAAGTCATAACCATTTATTCAACATCCCTGGAGGTGCTGTTACATAACAAATATTATGATTGGTATAGGGGCACAAATACAAAAAGAAGAAAACAAAACACCTTCAGCCTGAAAAATTCTCAGTCTAGCTAGGAAAACAGATGCATCAATGATCAGGTGTGATAAAACGTTCTAGGTACTGTGATAGCAGTCCGTAGAGGCCACAGCAGGGACATGTAATTTGGAAGAAGCCAGTACTACGGCAAGAAGGAAAAAGATCATCAGGAAAAATATTATAAGAAAGTGACTCTGAACTAAATTATGAAAAGTGAATGCTTATTGTCAGATGATTTAAGGGATGAGATCAATTTTCCAGAGACAAAAGCAGGAGCAAAGGCCCAGAAGCCTGAATGTGCAGTTCCACGTGGTAAGATGTAAATAAGTGGCAGTTCACATGCATATGGATACACAGAGGGATAAGGCTGAGGCCAGGACAGGGGATGTGTGGGGTGGAGGGCCTTGAGCAGTTGAGGTGATATTGTGGTATGTTTCCAAGTGCACCCAAGACTCCAACAAAGGATTGGACCAGATTATCTTTGAAATCTCTCCCATCTCCAAGCATCTGTGAATTTTTTATTCTCAATGTTTAGGGATGGAATATAAATTAGGAGGTTATTGCTGTAAGTCTTCAAGGTAATAGTTGATAATAGTAGACGAGCACTTGTCAATAAGCAGACAAAACCTAATGGATTTGGGAGCCATTTTAGAAATGTAAGACAGAGGGTATGGTAACAGTAGATGCAAGGATATGAAAGAGGAAAGGATAAAAACTGATGCCTTTATTCCTTCTATCCAATGTGTTCTTATACCCACTAACCAAACTCTCTTCATTCCCTCTGATATGACCTGGCTCTGTGTCCCCACCCAAATCTCATCTTGAATTTGTGAATCCAAATTGTAATCCCCATGTGTTGGGGGAGGGACTTTGTGGGAGGTGATTGGATTATAGGGGTGGTTTTCTGCATGCTGTTCTCAAGATAGTGAGTTCTCATGAGATCCGATGGTTTTATAAGGGACATACCCTCCTTCACTCTTCACTTCCTTCTCCTGCAGCAATGTGAAGAAGGACATGTTTGCTTCCCTTTCCACCACGACTGTAAGTTTCCTGAAGCCTCCACAGCAATACAGATGTGTGAGTCAATTAAACCTCCTATCTTTATAAATTACCCAGTCTTGGGTATTTCTTCATAGCAGCATGAAAAGGGACAAATTCACCCTCCTCGCCACTATCCTCCTACTCTCTACTCTACTATGTATCAATAAAAAAATTAACAACAACAACAAAAATGTCCAGTTTCTGGCTTGAGAAGAGACAGCCATTGGAAGCATTCAGTGGAATTGGGGATATAGCAATAGAAAGAAATTATAGGGGGAACAAATTTCCCCTTCTCTTTTTGAGATAAAAATGTAGTTGAAGGCCAGGAAGACAATGATAGAGGAAAAAAAAAAAGGCTCATGAATAAAGGAATTGTTAATATTTGGAGATGAGAAAAGGAAAAAAGGCAAAAAACAAAAACTCTAAGTCACGGCAATGCCAGCCCTATTTAAGAGTAATGAGTTTGAATTAAAACCAGCTGTGGTCTTTGGAGCTGTCCATCATGAGCGACCTAGTCCTGACTGAGGGGAGAATGGGAGAGGAGGAGGCTGAGCATAGGTGAGACAGGCCTTAGGAAATTCATCTCACCTATAGCAGCTGGTTGCTGACTGCTCAGGTAAGATTTAGACTTCCCTGGGGCCAGAGAAGTGCAGCAGCTGGAACTCCTTATGTTTATCTGTCAAAAAACTCAAATTTATCAAACAAGAAAAGAGAAGCAATTGATACCTATAAGCTGAATGTGTAGGGACAAGGCAGGCTGAAATATAGCTATCCAGTTCATTTATCTGAGTTATCTTTCTCTGTCTTCTACCAAATATCAACTGTTCCTTAGGATGGCACCCTTCAAGGTAGTAATATAGGTGCAGCAACAAGCCTCAGGCACTTACTTTACCAAATCCAGGAGGGGAAAAAAGCCTCACTGTCTTGGAAATCCTGAAGAAGTCCTGTGTCTTCTCATTGGCCATGTTGTGTGGCCATCCTGTATCTAATCATTGCAGCCAGAGGGATGCTCTAGGTTGATTGGCTTTGACCAATCCTGGAACTGGGAGTAGAGGCAACTCAATTCAAACCTTATTGGTTGTTATTGGGAAAGACATAGATTCCAAAGGTGAAGATGTTGATGGGAGGCAGAATAGTGGTAAATGTTGCTTGAAGAATTGAAAATTAATTTCCGAACAGGAAAAATAAATTCTCACTACAGAAGGTAAATTGAGACTTGGTTTAGGCAGAAGTTAATTTCAAAAAAGGGTCATGAAGATGAGTGTAGACGAAGACAAACAAAAAAATAGATTTTAGAAAGTTAGCATAGCCTAGCAGTTAAGAGCTAGACGCTGCATTCAGGTTCCTTGAGTCCTAATCACAGCCCCTGCATTTCCTGTAGTCATGACTTTGTGCATATTACTTTTCTCTGTGTATCTGTTTTTCCATCTATAAAATGGGAATGATGATTATATATAATAATTGTTGTGAAATTAAGTAAATTATTATGTTAAAAAAAACTCAGAACAATACCTGGGATCATGTAAGTGTTTACTATTGTGAATTTTTAGTATTATTAATAGACGTATATTTTAGAACAATTTTAAATTTAGAGAGAAATTATGCAGATTAAACAGTTTTTATACAACTTCTCCATATCAGATTCCCATGTCTGTATTATTAATATTTTACATTAGTATGGTACATATTACAATTAATAAACAAATATTAATGTATTATAATTAACTAAAGTCCATGGGTTATGTATTTTTTGTTGTTGTTGTTTTACCTAAATGTTATTTTTCTGTTCTAGGATATTGCACAGAACCCTTGTCACATTTGGTTGCCATGAGTTGTTAGGTTCTGCTTGGGCATGACATTTTTTCATACTTTCCTTGGGTTTGATTACCTTGACAGTGTTGAAGAGTACTAGTCGGGCATTTTGTGGAATTTCTCTCTATTGAAATTTGCCTGACGTTTTTCTCATGATTGGACTGAGGTTTTGGGTTTGGGAAGGAAGATCACAGAGACAAAAAGTGCCATTTTCTTCACATAAAGCAAAAGTATATATTATCAATATGATTTGACCATTAATTACCCAAATGACAAGTGCTTATAAGTTTCTACACTGTAAGGTCATTTTTTTTTTCTGTACTGTACTCTTTGGAATAAATTTGCTATGCACAGCCCTCACTCAAGTAGTAGAGAGTTACACTCCTATGCCTTTAGAGTAGAGTGTCTAAAAAAATCTGTTATTTTAATCTGCCTTACAATTTAGATACAGTATTTGGATTACTCTAATAAAGCATTGCCCCTTGATTCTTAATTCTCAGCAGCCTAATTTATATGCTAGCATAATTTAAATATTAAGGTTTAATCGAATATCAATAAAGTAGATGCTGACATTTTTTATTTATGCTGACCTCTGGGGAACTTGTATCAAGTTAGAATCCTTGTGGACTGACCCTTACTGGGAGAAGGAAGAAAATAAGATTGGAATTCATTTGAGCAGATCTATTTTGGATCCTTTGAGTATCCAAGATGCTTTGGCAAACACAAGTACTCAGTGTAACCAAGGAAATTGCTTTGCTCAGCTATTGAGACTGGCTAGATCTGGGAAACTTGGGGATGAAGTTATTTGCAGTTAAACAAATTCATTTAACATAGGCCACTCTTAATGATCAAAATAACCAGTGCAAACGTGGCCAGACAAATTACTTTGTTCATTCAATGTTTCTAGCAGTCGCTTAAAACCCTAATTGTGAGTTCACTGTTAAGGCAATTTAAAAAACAGATTCAATTCATATGAGCAATATTGCTACTGATTTGCTGGTAGGACATGCCTTATTTTCTCATCTGATGCAGATCACCCACTGCTATTACATTTATAAGCCATTGTTATTTTTTTTTCTTCAAAACCTAGGATACCAACCTTAGGAGACTTTTGATACAACCAAAAGGGCACAGGACTTGCTATGAGAAAACCTGAAGTGGAATCCCTTACTCTTCCCTTTGCTAGTAACAGTACCTATCTGAGTATTAATCTTCTCATTGTAAAAGGGAACAAAAATCTTGCTTGTGAAATGCTTTATCAGTTTTATAAATGAGATCCTAACATTATAGTGATCTTAATAAAAATAAGATCTATTATTTTCAGAAACACTACTCTGTGAAAAACAGGGTTGATGATGATGATAATGACAATGGTAATCAAGGGGTAGAAGAAAATTGGAAGTAATTAACTAATTACTACGTACCTTTTCATATGTACTTTTCCAGCATCCAGGTGATATTCGGAGGAAAAAGGTGAGAGTGGGAAGGCTAGAAAGCAAGGGATTGTACTGGCTCACAACTTTGCTTCACACTGGATCACCTGGAGGTTGAGAACCACAGATCTCTGTCAGTGAACTACAGTGCCGTTTGAGAATAACAAATGGCCGTATCCGAGTCACCACTACTTTGTTTTGTAATATATGACTGAAAAAGAAAAATAAATGACTTTATTTTATATTCTTTTCAATTTCATGTTATGTGTTTAACTACGTGCAATGGGAATGTCCCTGTTGAATTCTCTATGAAGAGTGTAGCAATGGAGACGATACATTCTGAATACTGTAACTATTTTGTGCCATACCCTATTTTAAGTGCTTTCAAATGTTACTTCATCCAAGTTTTGTGAAGTGGGCATTACTGTTCTTATTTTTTTCAGAAATCCGGAAACTGAGCTCATGAGGGGATTGCTGCTACTGCTGCTGCTACTGCAGCTGCTGGTGATGATGATGATGGAACCCTTGGAAATATGTCCGCTTATAAAGAAGGGATGGGGGAAGTGGCACAGAGACAATAATCACCAAATATCATATATGCTCTCCTTCATTTCCCAGACTACTAAACTGACGTTGGAACAATGTTGCCAGCTCTGGTCAATGGACTGTGATGGCTGTAATTTCCTGCCAAGGAGGTGAACAGTCACATACCCCCTACATTACCCATTGACTACCATGGTGCCATTGGATGCTGAGGGTAAAAGATGGTGGTTAGAAGATAGCAGAGGGCCACCTATCTAGCATCGGATTTGATGCAAGCAAGAGAAAGTAAAGTTTATTCTGGTGTGGCCCTGAATATGGAGCGTTCTTCCTTCTATATTAGTCAACTCATTCTGCTAATACAGGGTAAAGAATAATTCTGTATGCTGACATATGGCTCCTCTGCCATAAAGTAGAGACATAACTGCTTAGGTGCTCAAATATAACCAGGCATTCAGAGTCACTTCTTGCCTCACTCCATGCCAAATTATCTGCATTATCAGGGGATAAAAGGGAGTCTTGGTCATCTGTCACCTCTTCAGGCTCTAAATTCTCATTTAAGTCAATAACAATACCTCAGTCCTGACAGTAACGGGGACACTTGTTAAGGCCTTCAGAATCAATTAGCCTCAAAGAAGGGTGGCAGGCATTTGCCTATCACAGTGGATTTACTGAAGGATAAGTGTTCTGCAATTCAGTCTTAAACCTTGAGGTGTTATTTTTCAGCCCTAAAAGGTGTAACGTATTCGTGCTCATCCACACCTTCCGACATAACCAACATACAACCTCCCAACCCCCATTCCTGGAAAAGAAGACAATGCTGGTCCCTCTGGCCAGTGTCAAACCACATTTCTTCAGAATATTTTTAAAAATATAAACCGATGAGACAGAACTTCAGTAATAAAAACAGTGTAAGAATTTGAAGGCCAGGCGCGGTGGCTCAAGCCTGTAATCCCAGCATTTTGGGAGGCCGAGGCGGGTGGATCACGAGGTCAAGAGATCGAGACCATCCTGGTCAACATGGTGAAACCCCGTCTCTACTAAA
>NW_016107328.1:5140074-5166620 GCF_001604975.1 Cebus imitator
AAAAAAAAAAAAAAAAAAAAAAAGAATTTGATACCCACTGAGGAATCCAGCTAGATAAAAGAGTATACTAAACAGGTTTAAAAATGGAGAGGGTATCAGTTCTGTGTTTCAAAAGCAAAGCCTTCAAAAATAATAATGGCTTAACTTTATAACCATTAAACTTTATTATTCTTAAAGGTTTTTTGCTTTTGAAACATACGATTGACTTCTCCATTTTTCATCTTGTTTAGGATGCTTTTATCTCACCAGACTGCTCTGGATAAGTTCTATTACACAGAAAGGTGACAGTGATTATAATTAGTAATAATGTATTATATACATCAAAATGTCTCCGAGAGAGGATTTTAAATATTTTCAACATGAAGAAATGATGAACAGTTGAGGTAAAGAATATGCTAATTACCCTGATTTGATCATTTTACAATGTGTATGCTGAAATATCACTTTGCGCTCTATAAATATGTACAGCTTTATTTGCCAATTAAAAATAAAACTAAGAAAAAATAATAATGGCTTAAATGCGTGCACTAATTTGTTGCTAATTTATGGTTTCCAATTATATTCATTTGCATCACCACGCATGGCTAAAAAATACAATGGAAGCAGAGACTGTGTGTATTAGTTCGTTTTCACGCTGCTGATAAAGACATACCTGAAACTGGGAACAAAAAGAGGTTTAATTAAACTTACAGTTCCACATGGCTGGGGAGGCCTCAGTATCATGGCAGGAGGTGAAAGGCATTTCTTATAATAGCAGTGGCAAGGGAAATATGAGGAAGAAGCGAAAGCAGAAACCTCTGATAAAACTATCAGATATTGTGAGACATATTCACTATGACGAGAATAGCATGGGAGAGACCAGCCACATAATCCAATTACCTCCCCCTTGGTCCCTCCCACAACACGTGGGGATTCTGGGAGATACAATTCAAGTTGAGATTTGGGTAAGGACACAGGCAAACCATATCAAACTTCAAACCATATACTTACTTTGAAGTTTCCCAACTGCACTGCTTAAATCAGAGGTGAAAAGTTTCAGCAGAGGAAATGGGGAAAGTCTGTTCGTTTCTAAGCTGAAGGCTATGAGTTGCCAGCAGAGAGCACCACACTATCTGTTGAATCTTCAATGATCTGAGAAGCAGGGACTGCTGGAATATGGGTTGACCAGAATCAAAATGGAACCCAAAGTATGGTTTCGTCCACTTGTTTCTGCTTCTTTGCTCTTCACCCATTCCCTACCCTTCCCGACTCCAGCCAGAAACATAAGGTGCTCATCTGTTTCCGACTATGGTTCTCGTTCTGGGCAAAAATGGCCAACAGATTGTCTGTGAGTCACTGATACATCTTGACAGTATTGCAATTAGCAATAATAAATGCCAATAGTAAAGCTGAGAGCATTCACTTTTAGAACATGAGCTCGCTTAGCTTTTTCCTCAAAATCAATGGTAGCTATATCTACCAATTTTTCAAAGTCCTAAAATTTAGTCACGACCCTGTCCAGGGACACACTGGGTCTAGAATGCAGGATTCAAATCCAGAGATCCTACTCTTTCTCCTTAGTTGCACTGCTTGCCACAACTAAAGAGTAAGTGTGAGATTTATCCTGGTTAAAGCGTTAATAATTAACACGTATGTGGTGTCATGCTCACCCATAACCCCTGCCCCACTGTTCAGCAATAGCATGGAAGGGTTGACATGTCAATACAGGGATGCTCTTTCAGACACTTCCTGTGCTATTGCCTATCATCTTGCACTTGCCTCTAATTCGAGCCATGTCTACACCAAATCATTCCATGCCAACTTTGACTCACTTTCTGCTCACTGCATCTTGCCTTAAGCATGAGCTACACGCTCTTCACTTTCAGTCAAGGACATCACCACTGTGTGGCATGAACACCAGTGAGAGTCTTATTTGAGTCTGTGCAAACCAGAGTGGATTCAAATTCAATTACTTTATATGCTTTTTCTTAATGGCAAATCTCTTAATCCTTTTCAGCCTCATTTTATCCATCTAATAAAATATGGGTGAGAATATTTAACTCAAATAATATTATAGCAGCTGCAGATAACATATGCAAAATGTTACATAGAAAATGTTATGTGTTAATGTCTCCCCTTCCTAGCTATCATCCTATTTCATTCCCATGGATGAGTGCCTTAGAAAAATCCCAGTGGAGACTATGAATCATGCCCAGTTTTGAATAAATGTAAAACTCACCAATAAAAGAAAAAAAGCTCCCCTTTCTCTTTCTCCTAGCAAAGATTATAATTGAGTGTCATTAGATGTTTTAGGGTACACACGAATTTGCAGGGCTTTCAAATAGTAAGATAATCTGATTAACACATTATATTCTTTTCATGATTTATAATAAGCATTTTATGTTTTCTACTTTTGTATGTTTTTGATAGTTGCAAACATTTACTCTGAGGAATGTCTTACAGTTAGTAAAAGTCAACATTGATGAATCCCCCTTTTAAAAAAAAAAATTGTAAAACATTAGTTCTAAGAAAATTTGGTGCTCAATAACCCCATCTACTGGAAGAAGATACATTAAACAGGCATTTTTCCCATTGTACCCTTAGAAAAAGAAAATAATTTGAGGAAATTATACAATCTAATTTACTTCTTAAAAATTTCACATTAGATGCTTATGAATGAGAAAACCACAGTAGATATGGTAAAGGTAGAAACAGAGAACGTTTGGATGCCACAGCAATGATTCCGGAGAGAAATTACAGTGATATGGGTGAATGCAATGTGCACAGAAATGAAAAGAAGTATACTGATTCAGGTTTAAGATGACAGACATGCTGACGGAGTGAAAGAATACTTCTAGGTCTTTAACATGAGCAATCAAGTCAATAGTGATGCTATTCTCTGAGGTGAGAAGATCAAGATTGATACAAAGGGGAACAGGGGAAAGTAAGAATCAGTGTTTCAACTGGGTTACATCGTGTTTGAAATGCATGTTAAATATGCAAGTGAAGATGGTGAATAAGTAGTTGGATATTGAAGTCTGGAGCTCAGTGAGTGGTCAGCATTGAAAAGATAAATTTAGGAATCATGGCCATTGAAATGTTACCTAAAGCTATTCTACTGGATGAATTCATTTTAGGAGAAAGAGCAGAACCAAGAAGATCATTGCTTATAGAAACCAGTTCCTGGAATGGTCCAATATTCAGAGGCCAAGGAACAAAGAAAAGGTAGCAAGGAGTTTGAGCATGGTCAGGAGGGTGGGAGGAATATCAAAGAATGTGGTATCAGGGGAGCCCGAGGAAGAGAGTTCAAAAAGAAAAGAAAAGTTGCTAAATAAGGCAATGTAGAGCCTTGACAAGAGCCATGGAGATGGTGGCAATGAGGTGCAGAAGGATTGCTGGAAAGAGGAGCAAAGAAATGGGCCAGTAGCTCTTCATGAAAGAAGGAAAAAGGGAGACTTTTCAGATGGAAGATTCCACAACATTAATAAAAGTGATCATATTTTAATACATTTACTTCTCATTTTTTAAATATGTTCAAAATTTACAAACTATTTTGTATCTTGCTCTTTTCTAACATTATAATGGTGTTAGCTTACCAAGTTATTTTAGATTCTGCATAAAAAAAATTCTAAATGTATAATGATTCATTGAATTAATTTGTCATAGTTTATTTATTATTTGAGCATTTGTGTTGCCTCTAACTTTTTGCTATTAAAAATGAATACTTTTGTGCATATTTTTTTCTCTGTTTTGGGCTACCTGTAGGTCAGTGTCTTAGAAGCGGCTTCTGAGATACATGACCAAATGGCTTTTCCATACTACTATAGCAATTTAAAAATGCCACTCACATGTATGAAGTTGTTACATTCACCTCACTGCCATTAGCACAGAGTCTAATTATTTGGGGAAGGTGATAATTAATGGGTAAAACAAGCACGATCATGTTTTATTTAATATACCTCATGATTATTTGTAACAGTAATTTTTCCTGTGTTTGTTTTCTAGCTGGGATACATCTGTTGATGTTCTTTGCCTGTGCATTTTTTAGAATTTCATTTTGTTTATTTAAATTGTCAGCTGAAGAGTTCTAATGTTTTACTGAATATAGTTTCCCAAGCTTGTCATTTATCTAATTACTTTAGTTACATGTTTTGCTTTTTTTGGTTACTTACGGAAGTTTTTTATTTATCTAATTAAACATGCCTATCTAATGAATGTGTGTTCCTGTCTTAACATTCTTTTCTCATTCACAGATTGTCTGTGACAAAACTTTTACCCCAGACTTCTTCCCCCTACATCCCTCGGCATATGTTTGAAGAAGGCAAGTTCATTTAATAATACTGTCAATTTAGACTGTTGGTACGGATCAGTCAAGAACCAACTGTGCTGCCAAAATAACCATCTAGCAGCATTTCTCCTGAAAGACAAACACAGTAAAGTTATTTTTATCTATACTCAAAGCAATGTCAGAGATTGCCTGGTTTACTGGCATCAGATGCTTCTACAGTAGAAGGGTTATGTATCAAGAATAAACAGCCCAGCTGAAAGAAGAAAGGGACGCCCAGCATATTTCTTTCTAGGTTCTATTAGTACAATCCCACCAAGCTCCTGCTGTAGATTCTGTTAATAACATAAACTTCAGTTGACTGAGTATTTACCATATGTTAAATACATTTATTTATGGTTCTGATTTATCCTAAGGCTCAGGCCTGTTTCTATCTCATGCAATCCTAAGAAAATTTGTAATACATTGTTATTTTGTTTAAGCTAATTCGAGTTAGATTTCTGTCATGGAAAACCTAAGGGTCTTAACTAATACTATGATAACAATGACAGTGTGACTCACATCAACTGTAAATTGAGCCACCACCAGTCACGGAAACACTTGACCTTAATTATCTTATTTAATTCTCGCAAGATTCCTTCAAGGTGAGCATAAATATTTCCATATTAAAGATAGAAAAAATAACAGGGAGACGGACAGAGGCTGAGTAACGTGTCCCGTATCATGCAGTCAGCAACGGGCAGAATTGAGATAAACATTAAGGTTAGAAATTGGTTCTATGGATTAGAGGATAACATTAACATCACTAATCTAAGCATTCATTAAATTATCTTAGAATTCAAGCACTTTTTTCTGGGTCCAAGATTTGAAGGAAAACAAAAGAAATAAAAACTTAGATTTAGTACATTTGATTAATGCTTATATTGTTGTTTCATAGTTTTGGTCTCTATATTTCCATAAATGTCACCTTGTTGTTTCTCTTTGGAAAATACAGGTGTTATGTTGGGATAGAGAAGATTAAATTCATTGAAAACATCACTATAAGACATATTGATAGTCTAGAAAGGAACAAAATAACTCTGACTTTACATTAAGGAAGATTTAATCATTTTTGAGGAGGAGGATTAAACAATGTGACTTGGCTTTGGTTTTTTTATGAAACCCAAGACTATCTGGCCTTATATCCTGCAACTCTCCCTCTTGCTCATGCTGATGACTTCTCCAATACTATTAGGTACACTTGACCCCAGGGCCTTTGCAATGCCTTCTCCCTATGTGTGGCACTCTCTTCTAAATACCTGCATGGCTCATTTCTTCTTCATCACCAACTAGTCTTTGCTCAAATGTCAATTTCTAACCCCTTGATAATAAACAAGTTAATGCAACTGACGTATTTAGGATAGTGCTTGAACCTTCATAGGCGCTGAGCATTCTCCAGGCTAGGGTGACTTGCTGGCTTTGGAGTTGGAGAGAGTGAAGGAAGTGTACAATGAAGGTGCAAGGATATAATACTAAAATAATGAGTTAATTTTCAGTCCCCAACACTTACATTGTTGAGCCCCTGCCACTCTTCAAATCTCACATGCATACGTTTGAAAGCCCACCTGGAGTATCTCACTTGTACACCCAAATGTCAGTCCTTCTGGCTGTCATATGCATATTCCGTCCTTCCCCTATGTTGCTTCCAGCTCCAGATTAGTAATTGACAAGTTCTTGCAGAGACAGTCTAAGCATTCTTGATATAGGCCTTAGACCTAGGTCCTCAGAAACCTGTGTACTTGGCTGAGGTAGGGGAAAGTCCTTATCTGCTTGGGCATCCTCTGTTACAAGGCCATGTGCCTGATTTGTGCCCTCTGAAACTTGATTTCATTTATTTTCATTCCCCTACTCTTTAAAAGTGAAATCCCATCTCTACTAAAAATACAAAAAATCAGCTGGGCATGGTGGCGCGTGCCTGTAGTCCCAGCTACTCAGGAGGCTGAGGCAGGAGAATTGCCTGAACCCAGGAAGCAGAGGTTGCGATGAGCCGAGATCGGGCCATTGCACTCCAGCCTGGGTAAAAAGAGCGAAACTCCGTCTCAGAAAAAAAAAAAAAAAAAGTAATCTCAAGTCTACTTCCTTTAGGAAGTTTTCCCATCCTCTTCAGAGACCAAGACCTTGGCACTAGAGTTTTTTTTTTTTTTTCATCCTGTCTACTGGAGCTGCCTTTTCATAGGTCTGGTGAAGGAGTATAAGGATATGATCTGCTTGAGACAGGGGAAAATCAGAGTGATGTTAACTAGGCTATGATAAAAAAAAATTGCTTCTCCATTTCATCAATTACCCTAAACAACCTGGGTGCCTAGACATTTTCCTTGTCCAGATGAGTTTTGTTACCCCTGAGGTCCACTGCTGGAGCTGTTGAAGGGAATATTGTTTCCTAGTGTCTTAAAAGGAGGAAAAAGGGGGCATATAAACGCATGTCTTGCATCTAGTCCAACACCCTGTTAGAAACTGTATTTATCATTTAATTATCACCGTTAACACAATAATGTAGATAACACTATTCTTGTTTTTTGAAATAAACCAGATTTTCAGAGAACTTGCCCACAATACAACTAATAAGTGACAAAGCTAGAAGCCTGTTCATTTGTCTCTTTGCTACTAAATTCACTGCATCATGCTACCTTCCACACTAGCTACTGTCCTTCCCACATGTCAGAAAACAGATTCCTAGACCATTGTCTAGGGCCACCTATGTATCAGACAACATAGGACACAAAAAGTATTTATTAGTAAGAACTCAAGAACAACTGGCATGTGACAAATGGGAAAACTGAGTCTGGGTATGGGAAGTGGCTTAGCTTCCATCACTTGGCAAGCTAATATCCAAGATTGGGATGTCCTGGCCTCTCCACCAGTGTTTTATTATTTCCAAAATTACTATAAGTGGTAGATTAGGGCTAACATGTAGATGGTCTTAGTTTATCTCTGAACAGTCTCTAACACTAACTTTGCAAGCTGCACTGCACCCAAGGCAACAGATTACAGCCCCACGAGCACCTGGCATTCCTTCTAAGCTGCTAACTGTTTCATGTAGCTTCTAGGGCCTGGAGGAGTGACCCAGCTTGGCAAATGTCTAGGGAGGCTACTGAGCGAGTGACTTTGAAATAAACAAGTGTCTATTCGCTCTTGAAATGACCTTAATTAACACCTGTCAAGAGATTTCCAGTTTAACATGAAAACTAGAGGGTGAGTGGACACTTTGAGTTCTAACTCTGAAAGATTCACTAATTACATTTCTCTAAGGCTCCTTTCTCTGGGCTCTTTCCAGGCTCAAGTGCTGCAGGCAGTAGACAAAAGGCAGGACAGCAGTGGAGTCTGAGACAAGCCTCTCTGGGAAAGGTGGCTTCTTCATCACTGACACCTTTTGTTCCTCCCACCTCCTGAATGTAGGAATCCTTGAGACTCATTTCCGTGAGGCACTGGATACTGAAGGCACTTCAAAGAATATCTAATGTAAAAAGCCCAATTCGTTGCCTCCAGAGCAGAGCAGTATCCTTAACAAGATTCTCTGCTTGAACATCTCTGGTGGAAATGAACTCACTGTAGAGTCCTATCCCATTAGACAGTGTTGGACATGGAGATGTGGGCTAGACTCTGAGGTGCTAAGGCCTAAGCTTAAACATGGGTAAACTGTGCAATTTGGGATCCAGTTTCTTATCTCTCTGGACCTCAGTTTCTATACCTATGAAATGGGAACATTAACACAATCAGGGTTGACAGGACAATTCAGTGATTTAAGGCCTAGAAACAGTGTCTTACACAGTACCTTTTTGTTTTCTTCTCTTCCAGTAGTCTCTCTACATCTTAAAAAATGTCATGCAATTTCAACGTTCAAAACAGCACTTCTTTGGAGTTTACATCTAAGTACAGAAGCAACTACAGTCTTGATTTTCTCCTAATATCTTTCATAAGAGCTCAACGTGTTTAATGAACATCTCCACCTGAATATCCTACTGACAGCTCCAGTGATGTGATTTGTTATTGAGCAGGCTAAATACATGTCAGCACACCCTCACTGTATCACACGCTCATTTTCATGTCTTTAATCCTGTTTCCCAGTGTTTAACACTGTTACTGAGCTCAGATGAAGGTCTATACATGTTCATCCATGGACCAAATTAATGATACACATATTCAGAGTTAGAATTGGACAGCTCTACCCTGAGCACCAGTTCTACAATGGGCCTTTTTTAAGCACTAGGGAATCAGTGGTCTCAAGAGTCACAAAGCTTACAACCTGTGAAGGTGAAAATGTAATCATCATTTCAATCATTCACATAAGAATACAATTGTTAACTGGTGCATGGACTATGCTATGTGCTCACCAAATCTTGTATATCCCTCCTTTCTTGACCAATGGAATTTGAGTCTTCCCAGCCTTTTGCAGCTAAGTGGAGCCATGTGGCTATTTTTTGACCATGAAATGTGAGAAATGATGTGTATTTCTTCCTGGTTGAGTCAGTGTAAAACCCCAAACAATTTGTCCACTTTTTTCTTTCTCATAACAGTGAATTGACAAATCACATGTTGAGATAGTGGAGCCTCCATGATGCTGGGCCCTTGAGTGACTCTGTGGAGTGAAGTCTCTCCCCATAAATATGCACTGGATATGGGTATATGCAGGAATTAAACATATGTTCGCCTGTACCACTGAAATTTCAAGGTTTCTTTGGTAACTTCAGTACAACCCATCTTATCCTGATTAACGTGACACTTATTAAGTAACCATAAAAATGATATAATTAAAGGTAAGAAAAATGAATATATACATTATTAGAGGAAAAGATATGCTTTTTAAATAAAACTTTTCTTCTAAAATGTCACTATTATCTCAATTTTCCTAATTCATGTTATTTTATAACTTAGATTGGTGGTTTAAAGGTCAGCCTCCATAGTAAGGGTCCAGAAATCACAGCCACTAAAAAATAGCCAATTAAAACCATGTAACGTTTATTTCCTGGGAAATCCAGCATGAAATATTTTCTTATTAGCATTGGCTTATTGTCCCTTTTTACTTCTTAGACTAAAAAATCTATCCCCTTTGACTTCTGCCACATGTCAGAAAACATTTTAATCTCCCTTCTCCTGGTATCTCCCGTGACTGTTCTAATTTGGATTCATTTTGAATCACACCTTTGGAGCCCATTTACATGGTGCAATAGAGCACAGAAAAAAGCAAACCCACTTATCAACCCCTTGTTTCAGGCACTGTGCCTTCATTGTTTTATTTAATCCTCCTACTAGGGAGGGAGGCATCAGAGTCTCACAGTCTCATTATGCTGATGAGAAAGTTGAAGCATGGTACATTTATGTGACTGACCCAAAGTGATGCAGGTAGCAAGTGACTGAGCTAATATTCTAATTAATAAGTGTCTGATTCTAGAGCCTGCAGAACAGGGGTCAGTGCTCATTCCTGACTTTCCCTCTTCCCAGTTGCCTTCAGTAATAAGAATCTGCTAAACATTGAAATGGACAACTAAACATAATTAAGTGCCTAAAAGTTTACAAAATATTTTAGAGTTGTAGCTACTTTCATGATGATGATGATGATTATTATTAGATCTTCATAAACTTCCCTGCAATTGGTTTGGTATACAGGTTACAATTTCAGGAGGCAAGTTGCCTGGCTCTGTAACTCACCAAATGTGAGGCTCAGGCACATATAGAAAGGAGAAATCACTTCAAAACGTGATTTCTCCTTTCTATAAAATGGGGAAGTATTGCTTGCATCAACATAATAGAGTTGTTGGTAGAATTAAATGAGCTAATTGATGCCACATACATCTGGTGTTGCTTGGAACGTAGCACATGCCCTGAGAGTGTCAGATTTGTTATTAATGCTGCTAAGTCTTATTTAGTGAAGGAAATGAAGACTCAAGGCTAAGAGATCTGTGAAAGGAGAGAAAAGAAAGCATCATCTTCAGTGACTTCTCCATGTCACAGAGCTGTAACTGGCAAAACTGTGACAAAGACAAGTCTTTTCACTAGCTGTCCACTGTTCACCTTGCTTCACCTCAACTTTGTGGGCCAAGCTCTTTCTATCGGCTGGCTTATCTATCTTGCAAAATACAGAAAGGATAAAAAATAAAATTAGATAAGATAGTCCGGGTATGAAAAGTGTTGGCAGTGTTTTTAACCATAAATCACTCTTACTAAGGTGGAAAGCAATAAAACTTGTTAGCTACCTGGTGGAGTCAGACAAAGAGGAGTTTGAATTTGAGCCCTGCCATTTATAATCATTGTGATTTGGATCAAACTATTTACATTCTCTAATAATTAGCTTCTTTATCTAGAAAATGAGGATAATAATTATATTCACTTCATTTAATGTTTACAATAATTAAATGTGAGAACCTAGGCAAGTGATGCCAGAACTAGGAAAAAGATATAACAAGGTTGGCAGTTCCTATTCTTGTTTTAATGGTTTATGCAAAGTACTTAGCTCAGTACACATTCTGACACTCAGTACAAGATATCAGCTGTGATTTTGTAAAAAATGAAGGGATTCAAAAATACAGTTAAAGATAATAAATTCTAGTATTCAACAGTAGAGTAAAAATATATAGTTAAGAATAATTTAATGTATATTTCAAAATAACTAGGACAGAAGAATCATAATGTTCCCAACATACACAGAAAAAGATAAATGTTTGAGCTGATGGACTTTCCAGTTACCCTGATTTGATCGTTACACATTGTACACAGGTATCAAATATCACACGTAGCCCCTAAAATACATACAACTTTGATATATCTATTTAAAAATAAATTTTAAAAATGAGTATACTTTCTTGTAAAATTTCAAAAAAGTTCTTGACCTTGAGAGGGAGAGAAAATGTTATTTTAAAAAATGGCTAGTTGACAGCTTTTGGGAAGCTTATGTTCAACATACATAGATATGCATTTGCATATGTGTATGTGTACATGTGCAGGTGTTTGTATGTTTACAGTCATGGACCACATAACGTTTCAGTCAATAATGGACAACATATATAATGGTGCTTCCATAAGATTATAGTACTGTATTTTTACTGTGCTTTTTCTTTGTTTAGATATGTTTGGATACACAAATACTATTGTGTTGCAATTGCCTACAGTATTCAGCACGGTAACATGCTATACAGGTTTGTGGCCTAGGAGCAACAGGCTATACCATATAGCCTACGTGTGCAGTAGGCTATATCGCCTAGATTTGTGTAAGTACACACTATGATATTTGCACAATGATTAAATTGCTTACCAACACATTCCTTAGATTGTATCCTTGCGTCTAAGCAATCCATGACATATACATTTCACATTTTGAATGAATGTCATGCTTACTCTATTTCCAAGCTCTAATCAGAACACCTCCTATTAATTGAATGGTGTGCTGGAACCAGTCTGGGAATTTTACAAGTCAGTTGTTATAAACAATTAGCTTGAAATGGAGCATGGTGGGAGTATTTTCACCCCACAGAAATTGATAAACACTACAAATCTACCTCCCTAAAATAAAAGCACTGATTGTTAAACATTTACCCAAAAAACTGGAAATCACTCAGTAATTTAATGGTGAATGAATATTCTGTCTTCTAGTCAATTATCTTCCTTTGAACATATCATCCAATTTTAAAACTAAAATTATCAGTTTTCAGTTATGAACTGATGGAGTCTAAGAGAGCTCATATTATTTTTAGAATAAATGGAAACTGTCAACTTTATGTTAATGGTGAAAAATAGAGTCTATCCAGTTAATTAATGTTAAAATTATACATTTTTAAATAGCAGTACTTTGAAGATTGGGATATAATTCTAATGTCTTTTTGCTTAAGTTTTTTGAACAAAATTAGTACTGTAAACTTACTCGGATGTGGATAATGATTCCTGTATCATAGAAGTCACTGTAATATTTTCCTGCTGGAGGTTTTGGAGAGCTCAGTTTACCTCCTGGGAGTCACTGACCTCAGCATGTGCCCAAAGAACAAGCAGGCATTCTACTGATACAACAATTTCAAATGGTATTGTCAATTAGTAAAGGGATCATTTATGCAGCCTTTGGGCCTGGGAAGAAGATAGTTGACCTTGAGTTTGGAAGAAAATTGTACAGAAAGCTTTTGATACTCTGCCTAAGACAATCTGAGTGTGCTTTTATACTGTTGGAGGAGCTCTGTTGTTTCATTTACCATAAAGTTTGCAGCATGCAATTCTTAGGCTGACAGATTGAGAAAGGAACCTTACTACAGCCCCGTGAAGTATTACCATCATTTTATACGTGGGATAACTAAAGTTCAGAAGAGTTAAGAAACTCATGTAGAATTATGCAATTAGTGAGTTTAAAAAGGAGCAAAGAAACGTGAGAGAATAGAATGTGGAGTAAATGGAGAATGAGTTAGTACTACGGCAGGGCATACAGACACAATGAATACATGTCTGTTTGTTTATATGTATATGCGTTATAAAATTGTGTGTGTGTGTGTCTGTGTGTATGTGAGTGTGTATGTAAAACCCCGGTACTCAACATTAGGTTTATTTGATTCCTAAAATATGAAAGGAATATATAAGGCACATATAGACACCTGCACATCATATTTTGCTTAAACCTTACAGCAATCTTTGTGTCAGAGACAAGGTCACTGAGGTTTAGGGAGGCTAAGTAATGTCTGAGTAAATGTATGAGCCATAAGAATACAGTCAGATTACACCATCATATTTAGCAGCATTTTTTTGTGATTTAACTGGGCTACAGGGTTAGAGTAGATTGGTGGTTGGTAAGTTCTATTCAGAGCCAGGAGAGATAATATCTTTGTCTATTGTACATGCACATAAGAATGGTGTCAGCCAGCCTGAAAACCCATGAAACTGCATTGGCGACAGTGGAAGCCTGACCCTAAACCTCAAGGTTTCTTCACAGAGAGAAGAACATGACATAGAGAGAAATGGTGGTTTGTCATCAGCTTTCTTTATTGGCTGCATAAACTTTGCTCATGGAAATGAAGGACAAAAGACAGGCTTTTGTCCTGGGGAGTCTGGCTCTAGAAACTAAGGAAAAGGAAAGAGCTGCATTACTGCAACTAGGCATCCCTATACAAGAGGACAATACTCTGGCACGTTCATAGTTATCCCTGAGTAAAGAGGAAAGGACAAGAGGTAGCGAAATAATAATTTAAAAAGTAAAAGAAAAAGGGGACTGCTGGTTCCATGCTGTAATGGTGAGCACTCTGGACTCTGAATCCAGTGATCTGAGTTCAAAAGAAAAAGGGAGGAAAGAGAGAGAAAGACATTTATCGAATCACTACTCCATCCCAGACACTATTTATAAGTTAATTAATTTGATATTCATGGCAGATCCATAACATAAACATATTAATCTGAATATCAAATTTATTTACGTGCAAGATACTCAGGTACAAATTGGTTAATTAGCTTGATCACAGAGCTACAAAATAATGGGTTTGGGTCCAAATGCAAAGCACTATAACTCCAAATAAAAAGAGTTATTATTTGTGAGTACTCTGAACCTGAGAGACACAGGGTATTTAACTGACATTTAAGAATCATGACAATATTGCTGAGCAGGGATTGACATCCTTCTTTTATGACTAAAAAAACCTGAGACAAGAGGACATACTAGTCTTTTTCAAAGTAATGGGTATAAACGATGGTCTCAGGATTTGAAAACTGGTATTCCTGACTATGAAGCTTATGAGCTTTTTTTTCTTATTATATTCTCACTATTGCAAGTAAACTATTTCCACAAGCATATTATCCTTTAAGGCTATAGCTCTCCTTCCTGAAATTGCGAAGTAATTCCAGCAACTTAGAGCTCTTAAAGTCAATGTCTCAAGCATGAGTGACCTCAAAGCATTTTTATTATTAATGATGTCATGATTTTCTCCACAGCAGCTTTTTATGTCCTAGATTTTGTGAGTGAAAAAGATTAAAGCCACATGGAAGGAAGTTGGTAGCATATAGAAACAGAAAATTTTATTTTTCCAAAGCACAATTTCGAAAAGACTGGCATTTTAGAAATACTGAGAAGCTAATAATTATAAAGCCTAACACACTTACGGTGCTAGAAAAGGACATGGAGACTTACAATGACTGTGTCATATTTATACAGTGGGAAGTTGGACACAGAGAGTAAGAACTCTTCTCTATGGTATTTTCTACCAGTGACATTTTACAAACTTCTGCACTTGACAAGTTTAATTATGAAGATAACAACACTCTTAGATGATGTTCATACCCTAGATAAAATGCGAAGCGTTTTACATAACTCACCTCATTTCATCCTTATAATATCCTTAGTAGAAAACTGATACTTAATGAATTTAACTCTTTCCTCCCATAGCTAACAAGTGGCTGGACTCAAATTTGAACTCGACCCCACCTGACACCAAAGTTTTGCATTCAGAATAAGCACATTTAATTAGACCATTCATCTAAGGGTTGCTCATATACATTTGTTTTCTATAGTTTTCTGTTATTCTGGTCTAGCTATTAAAAAGCATAACGAGTCTATTCCTGAGTAAGGTGAGGAGAGGGCTATGAAAAGGTAAAGGGCATGTTAAAAAATAACCACATTAAGAATATCACTTCCCTTCACTGAACCTCAACTTCATCATGTGCAGCGGGGGGATTTTAAAAGATAACTGCAATGATCTTCTTCAAGGAAACGTGTTTGAGAGGCACCTCGGTGAAGGAAAGTGGGTGCCAGTTTCATGTCACCAGTGAGCAAGCTCTATCTCAGCTCTGACACTTGCCAGCTCCATGATTCTGGGCAAAATACTGCATCTATCTGCACCTTCCCTCAACTTTAAAATAGAAATAAAAACACCTAACCTGTGAATTACCATAGACTTAATGGGAAAAATGTGTTGAAAATGTCCCATACAATTTATGGAAAATATGACCAAGACATTTTGTTTTTTTTCATTTCCCAGTTGAGAAGAACCTTGTGAGAGGTGCCTGAAAGAATAAAGAAGGGAGAAGATCAACTCTTCAGATGAATTATATAAAGCAGACCGCTGATACACGAAAGTATAACATCCCCTTCTCACTGTTTTTGTTTCTGTTTTCTCTAATAAGCAGAATGAAAATGAATAAATCCAGGAATGAGAAAGTAACATTAGTTAGGAAAAATAAAAACCCAAGGAAGATTACGAAAAAAAAAGCTTTCTTATCCCTTCTTTTGGCACCCAGCTGAGTCTCTATTCCTGTCTAATTATGCGTTAAAGAAGTATTAATTTGGAACTAATTGCCAGGTCCTGTGGCTGGCTCCAAGAGTAAATGGGAACCTAGATAAAGTCCCTGTCCTCAAAGTGCTAAAGGTAAGACCTTACGGATACAAACAAATAATTTTTTATTTTAATACAGTGCAAAAAATATGTGCTCTGATAGGGTCAGGACAACTTGCACAAAGCCTGTATCTGAGAGGCCAGGAGGAGCAATGACATATAAAACTAGAGAAGAAGGCACATTTTACCGAAGAGAAAAATGGAAGGACATTGAAGAACTGATGCTTTGTCCTGGGGACAGGATGAATGGATAGGAGAGCCTTCAATGCCTCGGCAGAGATCTAGGTCTTTATTTCAAAGATATAGAGCATTTAAGAGGTAATGTGACATGGCCAAAATCAATTGCTACAGCATCACATGCAAACAGACTGTGTGTGTTATTTCATAATTTATCACTTTGAGACATTTTCGTCTGACTTTAGAACTCTAGAACATTTCTACCCAACCTTTTCTCCATCATTCATCTGCTGGGTGTCACACACTGTCTGCTTTCCATGGCTTCCTCCCCATTTTATCTCATAGGCATTTTTCCTAATTAGATGATAAAATGTGTAATCGAATTTTTGACATCTTCTTCTTGGAAGGTCTGGAATAAGAGAGTCTCTTTCCTAAATCCTGTGACTGCCAGAAGATAAAGTCACGATTCCTCAGCAAAGAACACACAACCGTGTACAGCTATCACTAGCCAACACCCATTTCAAGCTGTGTCTAATCACACATGAATCCAGACTCCCTGCTGATCATCACCCACTCCTTCCTCTTCTGTCCCTTGTGCATGCCATCCCCTTTCTCATTTCTGGAATTCCCTCTTTTCTCTTGCCTACCTGGGAACCTTACCATTATTCAGAAATGTGCTCAATCACTCTCTCTCACCCCCAACTGTAGGAGGGCACAATGTACAATGATGTTCCTATCACCCTCACAGTACTCTGCTGAGGTCTATTGAAGTTTTGGCCACAAGGTGGGATGGCTTTTTTTTCTTATGTGTTTGGCCCCAACGTGGACTAATGATCTTAAAAGGCAAGCCACAGCACCCATATCACTTCCTATTCTGTCAATTGGGAGTAAAGTAATGAGGTTGTTTTGAAGAGAGAGACCTGTATTTAAATTCTGGCTAAATCACTTACTGTTTGTTTGACTTAGATCATGTGACTTAGTTTTTTGAAGACAAATGAGGCTTCTCTGGCAAATGAGGACAATAACACTAAGGATGTCATTAGTGTTGTTGACTGCTACAAAGAATATCATGCTACAAAGACCTGCTACAAAGACTACTTTGTAGCTTACTCCTTCATGTGGTGACTCCTGCATATTCCTAAACTCTGATGTTTGATTTGATGTGCAACTAGATGGGATTTTGGGGTTGCATCCTTGAAGGGAAGAAAGGGTGAGTATATTTTGTATGCTAGATGGAAAGTGAACCAAATATTTGGCAATGAAAAGAGGAACCACATAACTTATTAATTATGTCCCCCAAATATTTCTGGGTCCCTCTTTTTCCAAGCAGATTGTAGGATTACAAATCCTTGGCTTCTTGGAAGTAATTCTGGCCACGTAACTTTCTTTGGTGAATGGAGTATGATCAGGCCCTGTAGGTTCCTTCTGGGTAGAGTGTTAAAGGCTGGTATGGGGCCCATCTTCTCTCTCTTCCCTTACTGTGCATCTGGTGATGTTCTAGACAGTGGCTGTTCCATCAGTCTGCTTCCTAGGGGGAGGGCATTGCAGAACAGTGCTAGAGCCAACCTATCATGAACTTGTTCATAAGCGAGAAATAAGCCTCTACTATTTTCAATCACTGAAATTGTGGGGCTGTTTGTCACGCATCGTAGGAAAAATTTGAGGTGGTCTCGTTGTGTTTGCTCCCTGGTGTTACTCCCAGTCCCCTACACAGCAAAAGGGGTTTTGCAGATGTAATTAAGACTGTAAGTAATCGATAAAAAGACTACCTGGGTGGGCCTAATCATAAGTCCTTTAAGAGAGTCATCTTTGGCTGGAGGCAGAAGAAATCAGATTTGAAGTATGAGGGGCACTCAATGTAAGGGAGATTTTCTGCTTCTGAGATGGGAGGGATCATATAGAAGGACCTGAGAATAACTTCTAGGAGCAGAGAGTGACCCCAAACAAATAGCCAGAAAGAAATTATCATCAGCCAACAACTCAAATGAGCTTGGAAGTGAATTCTTTCCCAAAAACTCCAGATAGGCACCCCACCCTCCAGACACTTCTATTTAAGCCCTGTGAGGCCATACAGAGAGAACTAAGACTCATGAAGATTTCTGATCTATGAGCTAATAAGCTATGAACTAATAAATAGGTGACTTTTAAGCTACTCAGTTTGTGCATGCCTCTGTTATGCAGCTATGAGAAACCAATACATTAAAACACCACATCCTGGCCCACCTAGACTGATACACAATTCATATTTGTAGTGAGGATGATTCCACTGTAAGTGTTTTTAAGGCGAAGACTGTGCCTTAAAGCATTTGTTTATTCAGAGCCTAGAACAGTGCCTGAAAATGATGTATGCTTATTACTTATGAGTTTAACCAAACTGAGAAAATAAGATTAATGCAATGTGTTTAGCAAAGTATCAGATGTATACTTAATAAAATTTTTTGTAAGCATGTTATAACAATCACTGGTATAGACTGAAAAATGTATCACAGTTTTGAGAAACAGTTTACTCTTTTTTTCATTCTTTCAAACCACGTAGTAGCAGTATATATACATATACATGTAAATACATACATATATATACACATACACATATGTATACCCATATACATATACTATACCTGAATACATAATATGGGAATAAGCAAAAGTACATCCTTGAGAGGAATGGGTTACTAATGTTTTCAATTCCTCAAGAATCATTCTCTGAACTCTCAGAGTAGATGGAGTAAGTGGGGTCTTCTGGTTATATTTTTTCAATGCATCCTCTATCTTTCCTCTAAGAAATTTTCTCAACTATGATCAAATTATTATTCATGTAATTGACTACTTAAAGTCTGGCTATTCCCTCTAAGTACAGAAACCATGTTTAGTTGATTGGAGTTGTTTTTCTGTGACATCTCCTAGTTCCTGACACATAGTAAGTGTTCGATGTAAAACCCCAACAGAGAAGAGGTGTGAGCCTGGAAGGAACAGAGTCAATTCAGTAATGTAAATGCTACATAACACAGGACTTATTCTTCCAATGATATGTAAAGGAAGAGGAACACTGGCCAGTATGCTACATGACATTAGGACATCATTCTGTGTAAGGGATCTAGCAAAAGCTAGTTGAGTTTCTAGGGCTCTAACAAAATGAGCTTGGGTTCAGGAGGACTAGAGGACAAGCAAAAAAAAAAAAGAAGAAAAAAAATCCAAGAGGTAAATTCTGGTCTTCAGATTGGGCTGACACAATGAGAGTTGCAGGAAAAACTGGTTAGAAACCAAGTGGGCTCCGAGTTGATTTGTTCTGAGATTCTAGTGTCAAGTCTGTTTGACAACTGTGACCTAGCACCAGAGAAACAAATTGTTTCTGTGTCAGGAGATCAGATGTGGGTCTGGGGAAGGGAATTAATTTTAAGCCTCATAAGATGCTCAATAACTATAGATAACACTTGCCTAGTGAGTCGGGAATAGAAACTGGTTGGGCACTTTATGTGTTATCATATTTTATCTGTAGAGAAACTCTTAGAGGAAAGTGCTAATAGAATCTTCATTTTAAATATGAGAACCTGAAGCAGTTTCCCAAAATTATAAAGCCAGTATTAAGGTCAAAAGACTGGTCAGTGGTAAAATATGGCAGTCTGCATGCTGAGGCCACACCCTAACATCATCTCAGTGTGAGGTGATGACAGGGAGTGTGTGCTGGAAGCCACAAATAGAGATGAAATCTGGTCCTACTATTTTGCAGCAAGTGTAACCTAAACAAACTTATTAACCTTTCTGAGCCTTGTTTGTCCTTTTCTGCAAAGTAGGCACAATTATACTTAAGTCCAGGAGTGGTGATGGCATTATATAATCATAAGTATGGAAAGTGTTCAACAGAGCAGATTTTCAACACATGTTACATAGCCCTCTTCTACCTCTTTAGGGATTGATTTATGCATCAGAAATGGCCTTTATTTACATGTGAAGATCCTCAGACCTTGCCCAGCTGGGAAGGTCAAGGAAAAAGAGAAGTGAGATGATCAAGACTAGCCTGCCTTGCTATTTCTGGCCTATTTGCTTGCTGCTGAATGAAGATAATAGTGCTTAGCTTACAGGGTTTTTATGAAGATCAAATGAGATCATTTTTATGAGAGTGCTCTACAAATGTAATGTAAAGATATGTCAGGTATTACTATTCCTTCAATTCTGTCTCGTTCAACAGAATAAAAGACAGAAAGAATCCCAAAGCTCAAGCATTGTTAGGAGACAGATTTGTGTTTTCAATTGTTCTTCTTGGAAATTCTAAAAGTAGTTTGAGCCTGAATGAGTATTGAAGCAGATTTCAATTTCCTTTTAAATTCAGAGATGCCAAAACTCTGTGATTTAGGCTCCCTGGAAAAACCACTGAAGCTGTCTTCCTGCTCTCGGTTTTAATCAAGTACTTGATACTTAGTTGAAAGTAAAAAAATAATGTCCTCAATCATGGTTAACCGTTTTAGAAATACAGGCAAGTTCACCCATTGAGGAACTGCTCTGGTTTGAAGAACCAAATTCATTATGTTGGCTTCCAAGTCCCTTTATAGTCTGAAAGCTATTTTATCTTTCATTCTGCCTTTTCCCTCCAGCTTCCGGTCCCAACTTTGCACTGATCTACTCACCACTCAGTTGATATATCTTCAACCCCATGCCCCTGTGCTTTAATTCATGATTTTCCCCTTCATAGAATGAATGCCTTTGCCACCACCAGCCTTCCCACACCATATATAGACTTCTCAATTCTGAAATCTCACTTATCCTTGAGATATAACTTAAATGCCCCCTACACTCCAAAGTCTTTCTTCTCTGTCCTATTCTCAATCAGAATTTGTGTTTTCTTCTTCTATGTTTCCCTTGGAGTCATTTATCCAGCCAACCGTCCCCTCCCTCCATTCTCCCATTCATCTCTCCATCCATCCTTCTTTCTCTCTTCATCATACAGTGTCTGACAGTCTTCTGTATTCCTGGCACTGTCCAAAATCTTAAAGCCCTACAAAAGGGCTAAAAAACAAATGAACAAATAAAACACTACTGCTCAGTCTTCAAATGACTCTTTAATATGAGAAATTATAAAATATTGTGGTCACAATGAGAAGATAAGAAAATACAGCTGAAAGTAGAAAAATATTTTTTAATAGGAAAATCAAATAAGACTTCAGATAGGAGGTGATATCCCCCATCTACCTCTTTTGAAGAATGAATATGAAATTGTCATATGGAACACCTAAATTGCAAAAATTTTCACACTATTATATGCTACTTGAATATGTGGTTTCCATTATTCTGGGAGTCATTGAAGAGTATGTCATATTTTTTGTAGATACTGAATATTCATCCCTTGTCAGATGTATAGTTGCAGATATCTCCTATCCTGCAGGTTATTTGTTTACTCTGCTGTTATTTCTTTTCTTGCCAATTGTTTTATTTTTCTTTTATTTATTTATTTTTATTTTTATTACACTTTAAGTTCTGGGGTACATGTGCAGAACATGCACATTTGTTACACAGGTCTAAACGTGTCATGGTGGTTTGCTGCATTATCACCCCATCATCTACATTTGGTATTTATCCTAATGCTATCCCTCTCCTGTCCCCTAGCCCCTGCTATCCCTCCCCTAATCCTCCACCCCCTGACAGGCCCTGGTGTGTGATGCTCCCCTCCCTGTGTCCATGTATTCTCATTGTTCAACACCCACTTATGAGTGAGAACATGCAGTGTTTGATTTTCTGTTCTTGTGTCAGTTTGCTGAGAATGATGGTTTCCAGCTTTATCCATATCCCTGCAAATGACATGAACTCATCCTTTTTTATGGCTGCATAGTATTCCGTGGTATATATGTGCCACATTTTCTTTATCTGGTCTATCATTGATGGGCATTTGGGTTGGTTCCAAGTCTTTGCTATTGTGAACAGTATTGCTATAAACATATGTGTGTTGTGATTTATTTTGCTTTTCAGAAGCTTTGTAGTTTAACTATGTCCCATTTACCTACTTTTTTGCTGTGTTGCTTTTTCTTTTTTCTTTTTTCTTTTTTTGAGACAGAGTCTTACTCTGTCACCCAGGCTGGAGTGCAATGGCATACTTTCAGCTCACCACAACCTCCACCTCCCAGGTTTAAGTGATTCTCCTGCCTCAGACTCCTGAGTAGCTGGGATTACAGGCATGTGGCTCCATATCCAGCTAATTTTTGTTTTTTTAAGTAGAGATGGGGTTTCACCATGTTGGTCAGGCTGGTCTCAAACTCTTGAACTTGTCATCTGCCCAGCTAGGACTCCCAAAGTACTGGGATTACAGATGTGAGCCACTGAGCCCAGTTGCATTTGTTTTCCAAATCTTATATAAAAATGTTTTGCCTAGACTAACATCCAGAAGATTATTCACTAGGCTTTCTTTTAGTATTTTTATAGTTTTGGGTTCAGTCTTTAATTTATCCAGAGTTGATTATTGTATATGGAGAAAGATAGGGGTTCAGTTTCATTCTTCTGTGTGTGACAATTTAATTTTTTCAGCACCATTTATTAAAAAGAGTATCCTTTTTCGGTGTGTTTTTGCTATTTGTCAAGGATCAGTTAGTTGTATTTGCAAGTATGCTGTTTTAGTTACTACAGCCTTATACTAATATTCGAAGTCAGGAAATGGGATGCTTCTAGCTTTATTCTTTTTGCTTATGATTTCATTGGGCAACATCAGCCACAACAACAACTATTAAAAAGTAGGCAGAGGACATGAATAGACATTTTTCAGAAGAAGACACGCAGATGGCCAAAAAGCATATGAAGAAATGCTTAATATATCTAATCATCAGAGAAATGTAAATCCAAATCAAGAGATACCATCTCAAACTAGTCAGAATGGCTATTATTAAAAACATAAAAAATAACAGATGTTGGCAGCATGCATAGAAAAAGGAATGCTGATACACTGTTGGTGCTAATGTAGATTAGCACAACCTTATGAAAAATAATATGGCGATTTCTCAAAGAACTAAAAATAGGACTAGCATTTGATCTAGCAATCCCACTACCCAAAAGAATATAAAATATTGTATAAAACAGATACCAGCACTTATATGTTTATTATAACACTATTCACAATGACAAGGATATAAAGATATGGAATCAACCTGAGTGTCCATCAGTGAATGACTGGATATCTGTTTTTATATATAGAATACCACTCAGCCATAAAAAAGAATGAAATCATGTCTTTTGCAGCAACATAGTTAGTACTGGAGGCCATTATCTTAAGTGAAATAACTCAAAAACAGTAGGTAAAATACCACATGTTCTCACTTACAAATGGGAGCTGAATTATGTGTACACATGGATATATAATATGGAATAAAAGACACTGGAGACTCAGAAGGGTGGGAAGGTAGAAGAGGGACGAGAGATGAGAAATTACCTAGTGGGTACAATTTACATTATTTGAATGATGATTACACTAAAAGCCCACACTTCATCACTGTGCAACATATCCATATAACAAAACTGCACTTGTATCCTTTTTCAATATAAAACAAAAAATAACTTATTCATTTATAGTCTTTTAAGGAATGCCTGGCACATTGAAATTAATGTATAGATAGATATACGGTGATGTTTTAGTAAGAAGAAAATATTTCTTTTTCTTGAAATGTAGGAGCTCATGATGACAATATAGGAGGACAAAAACCAGGCTTAGAGATGAGCATCAAGAAAAACCTCAAGCTACATTGTGAAGCAGTAATAATAACTAATGCTTATTAAGCACTTAATAGGTTACAGATACTTGCTGAATATTTTCCCTGTATTACCATAATCTATAAATCAATCCTGGATACAGGGATCATTATTATCTCTATTTTAAGCTTAAAATACTAAGCACAAAGAGGTGAAACAGCTTTCTTAGGTCACAGAGTTATGTTTCAGCTGAGATTTAACTTTGGCATCAGTAGCATTTCTGTACATTAATAGTATCCAACCCAAGAGCCAAATTAGAAAGGAACTCCCAAAGATGGCCAAAAGGAAGCTTCTCCAGAGTACAGCTCCCACCGAGTGAGACACAGAACCAGAGCGATATCTGCATATCTGAGCAAGGTATACTGGGTTCATCCCCAAAGGACTGGTTGAACAGCAGCTTTAACCCCCCAAAAAAGGCTGCAAAAGCAGCCCAAAGGGGGCGAGTCAAGGCAAGATGGGGCACTGTCCCACCTGGAAAGTGTATCTGGAATGGAAGATTGGTGGGGGCATCACCCCCTTGGTACTCTGAATCAGATACAGTGATTCCCTCCAAGACTTCAGCAGCACACAGACCAGGAAAATGCCACCTGGCTAGGAATTGCCCAGAGTTGCAGACCTGGGTGACAGCCCAGGCTGGCAGCCCTGGCCAGACCAGTGCCTTGTCAGCACAGACCAGGATGAAGAGTTGGACTAACACTGAGAAAGCTTGCAAAAAGGAACTGCCTGTCCCACAGAAGGGAGAGTTGAAAGTGAAGAGAGGGATATGGGCAGATAGGCCCCACCCCCACAAGATCCAGGAACTGGAATCCCTCTCCTGGGAGAATCTCACAGTTAACACACTGGACGGAGCTCCGACCGAGAGCAGTGGGCTTGGCAAAGGGAAAGAAGCCTGCCCTTGGGAAAGTGGGGCTAAGCCAACAGGCATTAGTGGAAACCAGGCAAAGAAAGAACAGCAGCCTGGCTTGAGTCAGAGGCAGCCCAGCAGCGCCTCCACAGGCAGACAATGGACAGACTGTCTCAAGCGACACTGACATCTGCATTTTATTTTATTTTATTTTTTATTTATTTTATTGCATTTTAGGTTTTGGGGTACATGTGAAGAACATGCAAGATTGTTGCATAGGTACACACATGGCAGTGTGATTTGCTGCCTTCCTCCCCATCACCTCCATCTGGCATCTCTCCCCTTGCTATCCCTCCACAACTCCCCACCCCCACCGTCCCTCTCCTATTTCCCCCCAACAGACCCCAGTGTGTAGTGCTCCCCTCCCTGTGTCCATGTGTTCTCATTGTTCAACACCTGCCTATGAGTGCAAACATGTGGTGTTTGATCTTCTGCTTTTCTGTCAGTTTGCTGAGAATGATGGCTTCCAGGTTCATCCATGTCCCTACAAAGGACACAAACTCATCGTTTTTGATGGCTGCACAATATTCCATGGTGTATATGTGCCACATTTTCCCTGTCCAGTCTATCATCGATGGGCATTTGTGTTGGTTCCAGGTCTTTGCTATTGCACCTTAAACTTCATATGGAACCAAAAGAGAGCTCGCATAGCCAAGTCAATTCTAAGCAAAAAGAACACAGCAGGAGGCATCACTCTATCGGACTTCAAACTATACTGCAAGGCTACAGTAATCAAAACAGCATGGTACTGGTACCAAAACAGAGATATAGACCAATGGAACAGAACAGAGGTCTCGGAGGCAACACAACATATCTACAACCATCTGATCGTTGACAAACCAGACAAAAACAAGCAATGGGGAAAGGATTCCCTGTTTAATAAATGGTGTTGGGAAAACTGGCTAGCCATGTGCAGAAAGCAGAAACTGGACCCCTTCCTGACACCTTACACTAAAATTAACTCCAAATGGATTAAAGACTTAAACATAAGACCTAACACCATAAAAACCCTAGAAGAAAATCTAGGCAAAACCATTCAGGACACAGGCGTAGGCAAGGTCTTCATGACCAAAACACCAAAAGCATTGGCAACAAAAGTCAAAATAGACAAATGGGACCTAATCAAACTCCACGGCTTCTTCACAGCAAAAGAAACAGTGATTAGAGTGAAACAGCAACCAACAGAATGGGAGAAAATTTTTGCAGTTTACCCATCTGACAAAGGGCTGATATCCAGAATTTACAAAGAACTAAAACAGATTTACAAGAAAAAAAACAAACAAGCCCATTCAAAAGTGGACTAAGGATATGAACAGATACTTTACAAAAGAAGACATACATGAGGCCAACAAACATATGGAAAAATGCTCATCATCAATGGTCATCAGAGAAATGCAAATCAAAACCACATTGAGATACCATCTCACACCAGTTAGAATGGCGATCATTAAAATACCTAGAGACAACAGATGCTAGAGAGGATGTGGAGAAATAGGAACACTTTTACACCGTTGGTGGGAGTGTAAATTAGTTCAACCATTGTGGAAGACAGTGTGGCAATTCCTCAAGGACCTAGAAATAGAAATTCCATTTGACCCAGCAATCCTGTTACTGGGTATATATCCAAAGGATTATAAATCGTTCTACTATAAGGACACGTGCACACAAATGTTCATTGCAGCACTGTTTACAAAGCAAAGACATCTGCATTTAAAAAAAAAATGAAAAAAGCCTCATACAGGAGAAATACCCCCAACTTTAACAGAAAGGATGTCCACTCAGAGAAAATGGGAAGAAACCAGCACAAAAAGGATGAAAACATCAAAGTCCAGAATGCCTCTCCTCCCCAGAGAGATCACAATGACTCACCAGCATGGCAACAAAACAGGTCAGAAAATGATTTTGACCAGCTGACAGAAGCAGACTTCAGAAGATGGGTAATAACAAACTTCTCTGAGCTAAAAGAACATGTTTTAAGCCAATGCAAAGAAACTAAGAACCTTGAAAAAAAGATTAGATGCAATGCTGACTAAAATAACCAGCCTAGAGAAGAAATAAATGACTTGATGGAGCTGAAAAACATAGCATGAGAACTTCGTGAAGCATACACAAGTTTCAATAGCTGAATCAATCAAGCAAAAGAAAGGATATCAGA
>NW_016107328.1:5166855-5179909 GCF_001604975.1 Cebus imitator
GATTCATCAGGGTTGAAATGAAGGAAAAAATGCTAAGGGCAGCCAGAGAGAAAGGTCAGGTCACCCACAAAGGAAAGCCTATCAGACTCACAGTGGATCTCTAGGCAGAAATCCTAAAAGTCAAGACCCTAGAAGACAACTTAGGCAACACCATTCTGGACATAGGACCAGGCAAAAGCAATCACAACAAAAGCAAAACTGAGAAATGGGATATAACTAAACTAAAGAGTTTCTTCACAGCAAAAGAAACTGTCAAAAGAGTAAACAGACAACCTGCCGAATGTAAGAAAATATGCACAAACTTTGTATATTTAAAAAAGTCTGATATTCAGCATCTATTAGGAACCTAAACAAATTTAGAAGAAGAAAAAAAACCTTAAAAAGTAAGCAAAAGACACGAGCAGACACTTTTCAAATGAAGGCATACACGCAGCTAACAAGCATACAAAAAAATGCTCAACATCACTGATCATTAGAGTAATGCAAATCAAAACCACAATGAGATACCATCTCACACCAGTCACAATGGCTATTACTAAAAAAAAGTCAAAAAATTACAAATGCTGGCAAGGTTGGTGGGAGTGTAAATTAGTTCAACCATTGTGGAAAACATTGCAGTGATTTCTGAAAGAACTAAAAACAGAACTACCATTCAACCCAGCAATATCATTACTGGGTATATATAAAGAAAAATACAAATCATTCTATCATAAAGGCACATGCACATGTATGTTAATTGCAGCACTGTCCATAATAGCAAAGACATAGAATCACCTAAATGTCCATCAGTGGTAGACTGGATAAAGAAAATGTGGTGCACATATATATATATATATATACATATATATATATATATATACACATACATATATATACACACACACACATACACACACCATGGAATACTATGCAGCCATTAAAAAGAATGAGATCATGTTCATTGTGGGAATATGGATGGAGCTGAAGGCCATCTAATGCAGGAACTAATGAAGGAACAGGAAACCAAATACTGCATGTTCTCACTTATAAGTGGGAGCTAAATGATGAGAACACATGGATACAAAGAGGAGGAAGACACACACAGGGGCCTATCAGAGGGTGTAAGTAGGGATAACAGAGAGGTTCAGGAAAAATAACTAATGGGTACTAGGCTTAGTGCCTAGGTAACAAAATAATCTATACAGCAAAGCCCTATAACACAAGTTTATCTATACAACTAACCTGCACATGAACTCCTGAACTTAAAATATTTTTTTTAAAGACTTCTGTGTCATGTTTAGTGACTAGTATTTCATCTTGGATGTTGTAAGGAGAACAAGAATATTTTCAGGTTAGTTTTCTTTACTGACCACTCTGATGGCACTGCAGATAATAGAGAGAATGCAGCTGGCTGAAGGGAGCCCAGAGAGTTACTGCAATAATCCAGGCACGAGGAGAGTTGATGGGTGCCATGGTTTGAATGCCCCTCCAAAACTTCATTTTGAAATCTAATTGTTATGGTGACAGTACTAAGGGGTAAGACTTTAAGAGATGATTAGTGACAAGGGCTCTGCCCTCGTGAATTGACTAACATTGTTATCATGAGAGTGAGTTAGTCACTATAGTAGTGAGATTTTAACAAAAGCATTAATTTCAGACCTCCATTCTCTCTGTCTCACATGCTTGCCTGTCTTTCTGCCTTGTTTATGCATTACAAAGGCCTCTGTCAGAAGCCAGCACAATGCTCTTAGACTTCCCAGTCTCAAGAACCATGAGCCAAATAAATTCCTGTTTGTTAAAACTTACCCAGTCTCAGGCATTCTATTATAGCTGCAAAAAGGAGACTAAGGCAATGGGCCTGAAGCTAAGGTCATGACAGTGGAGAGGTCTAGACAGGGGCCATTTGAGAGACATTAGGAATCACTGTAAGTTGATGACTGATTGTCTTTGGATGGTGAGCAGAAGGAGGGAAGAAGTTGAGGTTGATCTTCCAGGTTTTGCTTCAGACAATGTGAAGCTGGCCACACCAGCATGAGCAACACTCAAAAGAGAAAATGGACGAGGCGCTTGTGGAATCTGAATTGGTGATATCCTGCGGATGGATGTATGAGTCTGAAGTTAAGAACGTTCTGGTCTTGAAATGGAAACTTACCATAGTTAGTAAAGACATGATAATTAAAGCCATGTGGCTGGTAGAGTAACCCAGAAAGAAGACAGAGTTGGCAGGGTGACTAGAGACTTTGGCATGTGTAAATGATGGAAAGGAGCTGGAAGAGAGGAAAGAATTAAAGCTATACAAGGATGGTGGGGTCTAATCAGTGCAGCAAGGTTCCTGAGAGGGGAATTCAATCCACAGTGCAAGAACTTAGCTTTATTTGGAGAAGGACACATTGTCTGTTGTGTCAGAAGGAAATGGGGAAAATACAGAGGCAGATGCAGGTAAGATGTGGGAGTTGTGTCTTGTATTTTCTCAGTGAAGTAGGAGGCAAACTGATGTAATTAGATGGAGAAAGGAAGGTTTGAATGATCAGAGATTTGGAAAAAATAAAATAAACTGAGGTTTGAAATGAAGGTGTTTCAAAGCAGTGTGCAGGAACTGGTTAGAGTGAGAGGGGAAAAGCACACCATAATTTCAGGAAAACCAGTACAAGCAGTAGAACATGACAGGAGAGAATTAAGGCTGTTACACCACCTGTACCTTCGGTATTCTCTGATTTTAACATCTGCCTCATCCAGTCCCCAACAGTACCGGCAACTGTCATAAAGACTCATGTTGAGGCATGGTGCCAACTTCTAGAGCATCTAACATCTGCTTTTGTTCATTTGCTACTAGGCTTCAGCTCCCTTTTGAATCAGCACTGTGAAACATTTTAGATGAACTGAGAAACAGTAGAGCTTTCATGTTGGGTGAACGTGATTAGTTACCTTTCTCTTAAGTAACAGGAAGAGACTTAAAATAAAACTCTTTGGATTATATTAATGTACCACTAGGTTAAGGCTAACGCATCTCTATTTAGGCAGAGAGAAATTTAAATCACCTTAAGTACTTATTACTATGGCTTTTAATTCCATGGTAAATTTACATAAGAAATAGTAAGAGTTCTCTGAACTTTGTAATTGTAATTAGTTCTCTGAACTTTGTAGTTAGATTCCTGAGGTTGGAATCCTGGCATTGCCACTAACCAGCTCTGAGACTTGGACAAATAAGTCAAATGCAAATGCACCATATGTGAATTTTCTCATCTGTAAAATGGGAGCTTTGAGGCATACCTTGGAGTATTGCACAAAAGACTAGAAATAATATACTTTAAATATTTAGAATAGTGCTCAGTAACAAATATGTCACAATATTTTATTGTGATAAAAAAGAATAAATGTTTATATAAGGTGTTTGTATATTCAGGAAAAAAGAATGTATTTTATTTTTGAGCAAAAACAAACACTGTCTTTATCCTGGAGAGATGAGAATAATGGCAGCTGAGTTGTCATAAAGTAAAAAAAAAAAAAATTTTCCCTCCCGTCTTCTGGAAACCACACAAACAACTGTGTTGCTGCTGTTCTGAGGAGACAATTGAGGATTAATGCGGTGATTAAACAAAAGGGAATTGATATCGGGATGAGAGTCTTCGACTGGCAACAGAATCTAACATCATCTTCTATATTTTTATGTTTGCTGTATTCATTACATTATTTTCAAGCTTATAGTTCTCTTATGGTGATTCTTATTTTCCATTTAAAATAGCAATTGAGATTCATTTTTAAACTGAAAATATAGTAAAAAGGGAATCAGTTAAAAGAGAAATATTAAATGTCAGTGTTTTGCATACAAGGCAAATATCTTGAATATGACAAAGAAATAATTGATATTTAAGAAATACTTGCTCAATTAAGGAGCAGTCTGTCTACAGTTAAATCTCTTCCATCTCTCACCTGTTTTGGTTTTGCATCCATGAGGGAGTCAGATAGATTCAGTATTTGATAACTCGATGTCAGTGATTCTCAAATGAGTAGGACAACTCTCCAAAATGCATTTTAAAAGGTTTAGTGAACATTTTTTTGTTTATCCCCAAAATTGGGCATAGTGATCAATATTTTATGTGTGGAAGTCAAGATGCTGCGTGTTTGGCTTTGCCAGGGACAGCCCCTCAAAAAATTGTTTTTTACTCCATATAATTTTCAAAGTTTCTACTATGTGCTTTTTAACATATGCTTTTAATTATTACAGACACACATGCACAGACAATTGTAATATTCATGGTACTAAAATAAAGATAATTTTCCAGGAATATGACCACCATGCAAAGTGAGAAAATATTTTGTTATTTTTAGAATGTTACTATGATTTGTTGCCCACTGAGAAAATTACCAACAGTAATGACTTTGTGATATTTGAGTTGCCAAAGTAATACACTCAGATACGTCTGTGTTTGTAGCTGTCATATTCTGTTGAGCCTATGATCCTGGAAACATGTGACAACGTGTTAAGCCTTCTAGTATATTCATATGTCAGTAAACACAGATAAAATATTCATAATAATAAAAACATCTGTGTACATTGTAAAATATTTATAATCCAGCAGCATATGGTATTGGATTATGGATTTTGTTTTATTAAAACTTTTTATTTTGTATGCTACATTCAGGTCTTTCTGTTGGCTTTTCTTGAAATTATATGTGTAGCTAGTTATATTATCTATGAATAATATGGATAATATTTTCATGATTTTGCAAAAGGGTCTTTAAAAAGTGTAGATGGTGCTGGGTTCAAATTCTGACAATTTACACCTGAAGTCCTCTAAGCAAGCTTTTGCCATTTAAAGCTTATTTTTCCACTGCAGATTCAAAAAAAAGAAGCATATAAAATTCGACAAATGCAACTTTTATATAAAAGCCAACTTTTTAGTTGCATACTCATTAATATTACCCCTATGTTACCTTAAGCAGTTTTTTATCTGGCTTCCTATTTACAAGGAGAGGATTATATTGTACTGAAGATTATATCAGACACTGCAATGCACTTAGCAGGGCACCTAGCACATGTAAAGTATTAAAAATATGCTAGCCTTTCTATATACACTGTAATTTTGCAAAGATTGCTATCCTTCTGAGCCTCATCTGTAAGATGGAGATAAAAACTGTTATTTCATAAGATTGTTAGGAGAATCTACTGATGTAATGTTTGCAAACTAAGCTTTGTGCTTGACATGTGATAAGTCTTTAAATGTTAACTCTTTTCATATGTGCTCATCTTAACTCTACCGCCTATAAATCTTATTCCTGAAAGCATAGCCCTCAATATGTTATATTTAGGAACTGCAGCCTCTCTAAATTAATCATAATAGGGAAGAATGACAATTAACAGGTATGCCACTCCAAAGTTGGCTTTTATGTGACAGTTGAATCTTTAAAACCTTGTACGATTTTTTTTTTTTTTTTTTTTTTTGTATCTGCAATGGGAAAAGTAAGCTTCAAATGTAAAAGCACAGTACAAGACTTCAGGTGTAAACTGTATTTGTTTCAGGTTGCATACGAATTTAAATGGCAATCCTGATAATATTCATAAGATAAAATGGGAGGAATGTGCATTTCTCCATTCTGGGCTCTTCGGAGCATTCACATTATTTAAACACTTCATTGGAGCTCTGGGCATGCTGTAAATTGCAAACGTGCTTGTACTGTGAATAGTCTCAAATGTTCAGTGAGTAATACAGTCATTCATATCCCTATGTCACCCAGGCTGCAATTCACCTGTCTTACACCAGGACTGGTTGTAGGTGGTGTAGAGGCTACCCTGAAACTACACCAGTGCTGATCAAGAACCCCTGGAGCTTAGGAAAGATCCATAGGTCATTTCCTCTAGACTTCCCTTTACTCCTTCTCTGAATTCCCACGTATTCCTTATCCTTCAAGTCAAAAGTCATAAAAAGCATAGATTCTAGGCTTATTCAAAAGGTTTGAATCTTTATGCAATCACAAATTAACTATATAACATTATTCAAACCCTCATCACCTTAATTTCCTTATCTATAAAGCAGGGATCACATGCACTTGTTACACATTAGACAGTAAGTAAATCAGATAACATATAATGAGTGCATGACATATAATCTTTATTTCAAAAAGGCAACTTTTATCCTCCACTGAACATATTTTTAGTTTTTAATCTATCTTCCAACTAGCAATTGCTTTCCATACATGTAATACCTGCAAGAGAATTGATATCAGGATGAGAGTCTGCACTTAAAGCTGTTAAAGGTGACAATGTTCATTTTTTTGTATATGTCCAGCCAGCCCTAAAAGTTTCTAACATATAGGTGAATACAGATAAATGAGAGCTTATGGATGTGTGTTTCAGACATATGAAAACAGCAAACAATGCATCAAGAAAATTAAATATAGTCAGCTCTCCATATCCTCAAGTCTGCCCGGCCAACTGTGGGACTTGAGCATCTGTGAATTTTGATATGTGAGGGTCGGGGGATCGCAGAACCAATCCTTCATGGATACCGAGGGACAACTATGTTCAAAAGCAGTTTGGTAACCAGAAACATCAGACATCAGTTTTAATTTATATACAAATTAATAGTCTATTCAAATAGTTATCTACAGTCATTACTACTTTTGGACAGAAATTATTATTTTCACCTAGTGAAAATACGAGCAGATAATCTGATGGGCCACCAGTCATGAAGCTGGTTAGTGTCTGCATCAGTTAAAACTCGGTCAGTTGTCAGGGGAAGAACTGCATTCTTTGTTTCTGAAATTAGTTTTAGCCTAAATGTAAGCATTCCATTAACTTGAATCAGATGATTAGATTTGTTCCTGTTGTAGTCATTGCAATGGACTCACATAGAGCTTATACTCAGTATTGTTGCTAAGGATTCAGGGAGAGACACAGGAATATGACCAGTTGTAATAAAATATGATAAGTGTTATGCTAACCAGATGAAATGGGAATTCCAGAGACAAATAAGAGCATTCTAGGTAGGTAAAAACAGCAAACTCAAAATATATTATTTCCCTGCCCAGCACATTTGGTACATAGACATGGGGTGGTAAGATAGAGATGATAAGGGAACAGTGGCAGATGAGAAACAAGTGATGAGGCTGAAAAGTGGTTGTAGGGGCCCTATCAAGATGAGCCCAGAATGATATGCTAACAAGCTGGGACTTGATCCTGTAGATCTCGTATCGGCAATAACATCTGTGTGAACGGAAGACTAAAAGAATGGCATTCAAATGATACCAACTCATCACTCAACATCCTAATCCTTTTTCTAACAACACACAGATCTTTTCATCAGCTTTTTGAATCAGTATTAGGTCCTGTTACTTCTCTATCCAATTGCTCCCTATCTTATATGTAGTAAAAACCAAAGTCTTTGAGTAAGCCTGCAGAATGCTGCACAACCTGGTCTGTTGGTCCTCTGACCTTGCTCAATCTGCTGCCACACTTACCTTGATTTTTAACATGACAAGTAATCTTCTTCCTTTATGCTTGCCTTTCCTTTTGCCTGGTATGGTCTTTGCCTAGATCTCACATGGCTTGCTTTTTCCACTCTTCAAGTTATTGCTTGGTGGGATCTACCATGTTTATACTACTGAACTTCTCACTGTTTCTTGTCCCCAATATCCTATTTAATTTTGGGCCATAAAACTGATACCCTCTGATATGTTATATGATTTATTCACTTTCCGTGATTATAACCTGTCTCGCCCCCCTAGAATATCAAATTCAGAAGAACAGGTGAGTTTGCCTCTATTGTCCTCTGCTGTAGCCCCAGCAATTCATGGCCCTTGGTAACAGCTCAATAGATATTTGTTGAATGAATGAAAGAATAAGTGAATCTCTCCAACTCCAAATCTTTTCCCTGTAGTCACTATTCAAGACTATAGAGCCACAGTTCTCTTAATGTGCTCTTAAATTACTATCTTACAACCAATTTATTCTGAGGGCAATTTTTCATTGTTCACAATTTCTTTTTACGTTTCCACCATTTATGACTAAAAAACTAAAGAGAAATGAACATGAAGAAAATGGACAAAACTAATATACATAATTTTTACATGTGCAATTTTCACTTGCATCATTTATCCCTTTTTAATCAGGAAGTGATGATGTATAAAAGCAATCATCAGATCTGAAAGAACCCAAGGGGATCACAAGAATAAAGATACAAATATCCAATGATGTATTTTCCTTATGTTAATTGCTTTCATTGCTGAGATACTAAAAATCATGCACACAATACTTGATTTGCTGGGCCTTCTCCTTCCGTTAGGTTACATAATGACATTCTTCCAGGCACCCATTTTCCCTATGTTCAAGTTTTTAAATTGCCTATTTTTCTCTTTGTAAAATAATTCAACATAATAATATGTTAATGCTGTTTTTAGTACCTTCCCTTCATTTTTGTTAGCAAGTATGGGTATCTTCATTTTAACTTCCTTCCCAAAAGGTTCCTTTTCTTTTGGCTGGTAAATGTTGATGTTACTTCTGGATTGGCTGAGTAAGGGGCTTAGCAAACCCTTTCTCAAGAAACCAACTGTAAAACTGGACAAACTTGACAAAACAACTGTTTTGGGACTTTGGAAATCGATCAAAGATATGTATCCACTTGAGAAAAGTTTATTTAAGAATGAACTACCAAAAAAAAAAAGAGAAAAATCCCATTCATAATTGCTACAAAAATTACTTAGGAATATATTTAACAAAAGAGATTAAAGACCTGTATGCTGGAAAAAAAAAAAAAAAACGAATCTGATAAATTTTGTTAAAAAAAGTTATTTACTTTTTCTGTCTTCTCTAATTTTTTCCACCTCACCTGACTTACGAGGTCTCTTTTCGCTGTCTACACTAGCCAGAAAAACGTCTTGGGGTGAGGTTTCCTCCTGTGTTTTAGCTACTATAGCCATACAACTTAGAAGCTTGCTTTTTGGGGAAAGCCAAAAATTGTCAAAAGCACACTCAAAAACTACCCGAATGTGGATTATCTCTGTACGTTTTGACTGGACTTCATAGATTGTCCATTTTTGCAGACTTTTAAGGGTCACCAAGGAAATCAGCAAGATAGCAAAATATGACATTCCCCACTTGTATCCCACTGTAGCAACATTTTCAGCCATTCACAGACAGCCTTTGTGGAAACTTTGGGATTCAGTTAGGAAGTTGTAAAACCCCAGTGGAGCCCAAAACCTAAGAGGGTCATCTTGAGAAGGCAGATCCACACCCTTTGGCAGGGCCTGAGCATTGTCCTGGCTCCAGATCCAGAAATAGTCTCTTATATACTCAGTTACATCCCCATTTGGCCTTTGTTTTGCCATCAGAACTATCCACTAAGTGAACTAGAAGGAGCCACGCCCTCACATGCCTCAGGTGACAGTCCTGTTGACCTTGGTCCTAGGTGTGACAATGAAACAGTCCTGTAACTCAACTCCAGATCTTCTCAGCTCTGCTCTGAAAGTAGTACTACTCATTTCAAAGCAGCAGGAAGCATACCAAATAAATGCAGCGGGGAAAAAAGAAGAAAATGTGGGGAAAGATCATACAGGACAAACATAAAACAAAAAGAAAGATGCTCAATTTTAACCAAAATATCAATAATTACATTAAGTATAAATAACATAAATACCCTAATTAAAATCAGACGTTGATCAATTACATTAAAATGTCATAAGGACCAACTACATGCTGCCCACATCCAAAAATGAACACACTTATAGGTTAAAAATGAATGAAAAAGATTTATCATGCAAATACTAGTCAAAAGTCTGAAGCAGCTATATCAATATAAGGCAATATAGATATCAGAGCACAGAATATAACCATTTCATAATGGTGTAGATGAATAAAGAAGTTCATTTTATAACGATAAAGGGGTAACTTTATCAAGAGAACCTAACAAACTTAAACTTTTAGCCACGTCACAAAATATGGGTTTCAAAAACATGAAGAATTACAAGAAGAATTGGGCAAATACACACTTAAAAATGAATATCACACTACCTCATCCTGCTTATTTTGCTTTGAAATTGCTCTTATTTGTCTAGATTTTCAAGACGTAATCTGAGATCATTGATTTGAGACCATACTTTTTATCATATGAAAGCATTTAGTGGTAAAAATTTTCCTCTATGCATTGGCAGCATCCTACAAATTCTGAAATGTTGTGCCATTATTTTGTGCAGTCCACAATGATATCTGACTTCTATTTTGATTATTTCATTGAGTCATCCTTAGAAACATGTTATTTACTTTCCAAATATATTGAATTCGAGAATTTTCCCAGATATCATTCTGTAATTGATTTAGTTCCACGGTGCCAATTAACATACTTTGTATGATTTCAAAGTATGTTATTTATTGAGATTAGTTTTATAGGACAGGGCATAGTTACATTGGTAAATGTTCCATGTGCACATGAAAAGTTTGTGGATTCTGCTATAGTTGTTTAGAATTTTCTAAATTGTCAATCAAGTCATGTTAGTTGATAGTGGTTTGTAAGTCTTCTAAAATCTTAGTGATTTGCTACCTACTTGTCGCTGATAAATTTAACTTTATATTTAAGCCCTATTTAACATAAATTTTTCCAAAGTAATTGAAGAGGAAAAAATACTTTACAACTAATTCTATTTGGTTTTCCTGTAACCAAGATCAGACAAAGACAGTATAAATAAATAAAAGGCCAGATTAATAACTCTTATGAATGTCAATGGAGTAATTCATAACAAAATTTTAGCAAAGATATAGAAAAATTATAATGTTATGACCCAGTAAATTATTCTAAAAATGAAAGGTTAATTTAACAGTCAAAAGCTAACAAATGTATTTCAGTATCTCAACAGAATAAAGAGCTGTGTGATCATCTCCATAGTTGTATAAAAACTATTTGAGAAAATACATCTCTCTCTGATTTTAAAAAAAGCATTCAGCAAATAAAGGAAAACAAAATTCCTCAAACATCATAGATAAAGATGTAAAAATTGAACACTTTTTTTTCCAAAGATGAGGAGAAAGGAAAGGATGTTCATGCTAATCCCTTCTATTCAACATTGTACTTGATGTTCTAGTCATTGTAAAAATGCATGGAAAGAAATTACAGATATACAGATTCCAAAAAAAGAAGTAAAGCTGTCTTTTTTCCCAGACAACATGATAACATATATAAAACATTTAATAGTATCTATAAAATTATCTACTAAAATGAGTAAGTGAGTTTAATAAGGCTGAAGAATAAAAGCAATATATAAATAATTGTAACTTTGTATATTATCAATGAGCAATCAGAAATTTAAATTTAGAAAGCAATTGTTTTGCACCGTACTCCAGTTTGTGAATTTGTTTACCACAGGATCATGAGCTAAAAATTCTGGTACTTCTATATATTTATACCAGAATTGAACAATTAATTAAACAGATAGCAAAAATTGGTTTATCAGTGTTACGGTATAAGTTTATAGATAAGGAGAGGAGAAAAGCCCATATGGTAATGTATTAGAATTGGTGACATCAATATTAGCTCATATTTAATTTAATTAATATTGATGATTACATATAAGAATATAGATACACATATAGGTGCAAGTTAGAATATACACATATATTACTAATTTCTTACTCTGTCACTTGAGAGGACCCAGAAATAATAACACCTAGTAACAGCAACCATACACAGCATGCAGAATTTGGATTCTAATAACATTCTCAAATGAAAGGAACTCAGTCTTTTTGGAGAAATGGCTAATTCTAGAACAGAGCAGGAAATAGATGAGATTTGGAATATCTTGTGGTACTAGAAAAAAACAAGCCACTTGAAAATACAACAACACACAGTACACTGATGGGATACGACAAAGAGACACTAACTGAAAGTGCTCTTAGGGGCCAAAGATGGGATAATCTGAGCAAAAAATAAACACATGGTACAGTATATATAATACAATAGAGTATATGTAATACAAAGTAGTATCAGATTATAAACCAAAGAATAAAATAAATATCCATGAGTCCATGCTTATATAACTTAATAATTAATTAATTAATTACAAAGATACATCTCTCATGCAGAAGAATTATAAATAATTTATATAGATATTTCACCTTAAGGAGGTGGAGTATTCCCATTTATTAATGTGGGCTATCCACAGGAAATCACTTTAAAGAGTACAGTATTTATAAAGTAAAAAAAAAGAAGAATTTTATCAAGGATTGCAATAGGATGATGTTTTACAAAATACCTGACCACTATACCTCAAAACTGTCAGTTTTATCAAAAATAAAAAAAAAGTCATAGAAACTGTCACAGCCAAGAGGAGCCTAAGAAGACATAATGTGTACATATAATGAGATATACTGTCTGAGAACCAGAACAGAAAGAATACATTAGATGAAAATGAAGTATATTAGTCTGTTTTCACACCACTGTAAAGATATTACTTGAGACTAAGTGATTTACTAACAATAGAGGTTTAATTGACTCACAGTTCTGCAGGCTAAGAGGCCTCGGAAAACTTACAATCATGGCAGAAAATGAAGGAGAATTTTATAGTTTCATAACAATTTAACATGTTTTGAAATAAATCTAAAAGTGAAGTGGAAAACTGTACACTGAAAACTACAAAACATCACTGAGAGAATTAAAGAAGTCTTAAATGAAGAGATACACTGTGTTCATGTGTTGGCAGACTCAGTAGTGTTAAGACATCAAATGTTCATGATTAATCCACAGATCTAATAGAGTCTCAATCAAAATTCCAGAAAGCTTTTTTTTTTTTTAATTGACAAACTGATTCTAAACACCATATGATAATGGAAAGGACTGAGTAAAGCCTAGGCATCCTTGAAAAGAAGACCAAAAGTTGAAGGACAAACATTATCTGATTTCAAATTGCAAAGCCACAGTAGTCACATCAAGACAGACACATTTATCAATAGTAGAAAATAGAAGGTATAGGATCCAAGATGGCCGTTTAGGAACAGCTCAGGATTGCAGCTCCCAGTGAAAGCGCAGAGGGTGAGTGGACGCCGTGTTTTTATTGCCCACAAACTAGGAAATTCCCGGGCAGAGGTGCTCCA
>NW_016107328.1:5186114-5248347 GCF_001604975.1 Cebus imitator
AAAAAAAAAAGAAAATAGAAGGTATAAAAATAAACCCACCTATATATGCACAACTGATTTTCAACAAAGATGCAGATGCAATTCAGTAGAAGAAGGATAGCCTTCTTAGTAAATAGCACCCAAACAACTAGATAACTATATGGAAAAAAAATCAACTTCGAACCAAATTTTGCACCATCCATGAAAAATAACTCAAGATAGATCATAAACCTCAATGTAAAACCTAAATCCATAAAATTGCCAGAGGAAAACATAAAAGAAAAATATCTCACCTTGAAAACTATGGCTGATAAATGTTTTTAATTATAAATTGACCTTTATAAAATTGAAATGTTCTGTTCTTACATCTCATTGCCCAGAACTTAGTTATAAGGTCTCACAAAGCTTCAGGAGAGTTTAGATAACACAGTTGCAATTCTGGGATACCATGTGCCCCAATAATAATTCCATTATAATAGAAAAAGAAATGAATGGAGAAAGGGCACAACTCTTGGTCTCTGTCACGAATACTAAAGACAAGTTAAATATAAGGAAGTCAACAAAGTTATGTTTCTTCCGTATTAGTACTACAATGCTTTGGTGGAAATATTTATATATTCTTTCCATTATTTAAAAGTTAATTTTACATGACATCTTTAAAAATAAAACAGAAAAAAAGGCAAAATAAAAAGCAAAAACCCTCCTATAATACTGTCCCATCCTAACAGAATTTGCCTCTTTTACCATGTAACTTGAATATTATTGTTGATGTCATCTATCTTCCCAGACTTGCAGTGCCATTCCATAGTTAGCCCTGCATAGGAGCTTGCACAACATATTTGTTTCACAGTTTTCTAATAAAAGCATTAACAAATGAATGAAAATCTGAATGTTCACAATAGCAAATGACTGCTAAGAATGAAGTAATGGTTCAACTTGTTTTAGGCATCTAATCCATGACAAGCATTGTATATAGCAACTCATTATAACCACACACAACAAATCTTTAGTCACTCTGTTGTCCTATTTTAAAGATGAGAAAACAGAGGTTTAGAAACTTTTAGTTACTTGTCCAAGTTAGCTATGCTATTAAAAAACACTGGTCGGATGTTACTTAAGCAACACTGGATGAACATGTCTAAGTACCAAGTAAGTGAACTTTAAAGTAAGAAAATAGGACTGCACTGTGTGCAGGAAAATAAAGAAAAGAGGTCTGCACTATGTATGCTATCTCTATGACCATTTGCTTTGTCTGTTACATATGACTTAGCCTATAGGTGGCATAACCACCCTGGATAACAAGGAGCCTGCTTTCATCCACCGCAAAAATGTCGAACCCTGTGTTCACCATCACTCACATTGTTTATTGCATCAAGATTTTATAGATAAGTGCCACTTACTTTCTCTTTCACAAATTTTGGGACCTTGTGCAGACAGTACTATTAATATCTGAGAAAGCAGAAGAATGTCTCAAATTTTGCACAGAGGATATTTTCCCATTATGAGACAGAGAGAGAGAGAGAGAGAGAGACGTTAAGAAACAACTTGGGAATAGTGCAATGGCAACAACTAGTCTGATTATATGTAAAGAAACAAACACATGCACTCTTATTCCATCTGAGGATAAGACAACAGAACCCTTTATCTCAGGCCAGAGAAAAGAAACAATAAATAAGGTAATGTATTGTGCATCTGTTGCCCTTGATAAAAGGCACCATTGTGACATTTATAAAGGCTTCTTTATTTTTGTAGTACCTTGGGAAGAGGGAAGGAAATGTCTCTAGTTTCTTTTCTTTTCTTAAATGCATTTATACAAAGTACCACTGAGGTGTGGAGGACAAGGATTTAGTAAACCCCAGGACTCTACCTTTGACTAAGTCTGTTGTGATTCTTGGGATTGCGGCATCAGATTTTCTTAGTCTCTGGGTTGGTGCATACAACATTTGGTTAATTGAATAGGAATCATATTATCAGTAAGACAAACAGGGTATGTTTGATTCTGGGGAGCACTAGGACACAGAGAGAGCCCTTTCACACAGTCAGAAGAGGAGGGATAGATCCCAGGCTGGTTGTAAGCACTGGTAGTTGTAAAATTACAGCTTGGAGATACCAGTTATATTTTAAAGTAGTAAGATAAAGATAATTATTTTAAAACACATTAAACACACACCCATCAAAAAAAATTCTGTCCTTCTAAAACTGTTTTGAATATAAGCTCTGTACTTTGGGAAGTTCCAGACTTGCTAATACTGAGCGTTCAGTAAAGTTGTCAAAGTGTATTAAATGTGTTTTTTCCTCACAGTGAGAGACTTTATACCCAAATAGGGAGTTATTCTGCCTGCTCCAAATTACACTCCCTACCCTCAAACACTCCGTAACAGAAACAGCAGTAGATAGAAAGCAGTTAAGTAGTAAGATTTTAGAGGGACAGGTCCATCAAGAATTTTACCTACAGAACAGGAAGCTGTTCCCCAGTTACCTTGCAATTGAGGAGTCAGACACTTGCTGAGTTACTGTAACAGTGACATTCCAGTGACAAAGTCAATTAAAGATGAGCCTTGCCCAAGTGCACAAGCAAAGATGAAGGTTAAGTGTATTGAAAAAGTGTCATTCAAGAACAGACCAGCAAAAGCATAGAGAGTGAAAGACAAAGAGCTAATTCAGCTGCACCTGGAGGAAGTCAAGGTGGCTTCCTCCTTAAGAAGCTTAGAGAGACCAACCCTCTGCCTTGAGTTTCTGCTAGTTCTTTAAGGAGGAGTAACTAAGCTTACATCAGATCCTCCAGTGGAACTTTAGCAAATTTGGAATATATATTTGCATACATTAACAGAATAGAAAGATATATTGAGCCTTCATCTCAGAATGTGTATGACATAACCTTATTTTAGTCTTTATAAAATCTGAGGTTGAAGAAACCCTCTAGGCATTGTAGACAGACATGTGAAATGGAATAAAATGTAACCTTGTTGTAAATTTCATTGCAATGTCCGGAATGACAAATCTGTTAAGAAGTTCCCTGATATTAAAGAATACGACCCATTTCTCACTAAACTTGCCACACACTGCCCTGATATAGACAGAGTAGAAAGTATCAAATATATGAGAACTGTTTTAAAAAATGAAATTTTATTAAGACTTTTTTGCGTCAATTGAGAAAAACAAAATCAGAGAGTACTAGTTACAAAGTCAGGCTTGGAAGTCTGCCCTGGTTTGCTTCTGACACAACCACAAGTTTACTTACTAGCTGATCTTTGGCCAGTTACTTAATATCTCAAAATCTCAATTTACAGGAAAATTTGGTACAATAACATCAAACCTCATAGAGTGACAGTGAATTTTAAATGAGATGAGAAATTTTTAGTAGAATGCCTGAAAAAAAGCAATCATCCATTAAAATAAGATACATTCCATTAATAATTTATTGAGAATTTTTAGCATGAAGGGGTGTTGAATTTTATCAAAGGCCTCTTCTGCATCTATTGAGATAATCATGTGGTTTTTGTCATTGGTTCTGTTTATGTGATGGATTACGTTTATTGATTTGCCTATGATGTTGAACCAGCCTTGCATCCCAGGGATAAAGCCTACTTGATCGTGGTGGATAAACTTTTTCACGTGCTGCTGGATTTGGTTTGCTAGTATTTTGTTGAGAATTTTCACATCAATGTTCATCAGGGATACTGGCCTGAAATTTTCTTTTTTTGTTGTGTCTCTGCCTTGGTGTCAGGATGATGCTTGCCTCATAAAATGAGTTAGGGAGGAGTTCCTCTTTTTCTATTGTTTGGAATCATTTCAGAAGGAATGGTAGCAGCTCCTCTGTTACTCTGGTAGAATTCAGCTGTGAATCAGTCTGGTCCTGGGCTTTTAGTTACTGCCTCAATTTCAGAGCTTGTTATTGGTCTTTTCAGGGACTCAAGTTCTTCCTGGTTTAGTCTTGGGAGGGTGTATGTGTTCAGTAATTGATCCATTTCTTCTAGATTTTCTAGTTTTTTTGCATAGAGGTGTTTATAGTATTCTCTGAGGGTAGTTTGCATTTCTGTAGGATCAGTGGTAATTTTCCCTTTATCATTTTTTATTGTATCTATTTGATTCTTCTCTCTTCTCTAATTTCTAAGTCTGGCCAGTGGTCTATCTACTTTGGGCATCATGCTACCTGACTTAAAACTATACTACAAGTCTACAGAAACCAAAACAGCATGGTTCTGGTACCAAAACAGATATATAGACCAATGGAACAGAACAGAAGCCTCAGAAATAACGTCCCACATCTACAACCATTTGATCTTTGACAAACCTGAAAAAACAAGCAATGGGGAAAGGATTCTCTATTTTGTAAATGGTTTTGGGAAAACTGGCTAGCCATATTCAGAAAACTGAAACTGGACCCTTACTTTACAAAAGGGTCCAGTTAATTTTACTTTACAAAAATTAACTCAAGATGAATTAAAGACTTAAATGTAAGACCTAAAACCATAAAACCCTAGAAGAAAACATAAACAATACCTTTCAGAACATGGCCATGGGCAAAGGATTCATGACTAAAATACAAAAGGCAATGGCAACAAAATCCAAAATGGACAAATGGGATCTAATTAAACTAAAGAGCTTCTGCACAGCAAAAGAAACTATCATCGGAGTGAACAGGCAACCTATAAAATGGGAAAATATTTTTTGTAACCTATCCATCTGACAAAGGGCTAATCTCCAGAATCTAAAAGGAACTTAAACAAATTTACAAGAAAAAAAACATCAAAAAGGGGTGAAGGATATGAACATATGAACAGACACTTCCCAAAGAAGACATTTATGAGGCCAACAAACATATTGAAAAAGCTCATAATCATTGGTAATTAGGTAAATACAAATCAAAACCACAATAAGATACGATCTCATGCCAGTTAGAATGGCAATCATTGTGGAAGACAATGTGGTGATTCCTCAAGGATCTAGAAATAGAAATTACATTTGACCCAGCAATCCCATTACTGGGTATATATCCAAAGGATCATAAATCGTTCTGTTATAAAGACATATGCACACGAAAGTTCATTGTGGCACTGTTTACAACAGCAAAGACCTGAAACCAACCCAAATGCCCATCAATGATAGACTGGACAAGGAGAATTTTACATATATACACAATGGCATACTATGCAGCCATAAAAAATGATGAGTTTGTGTCCTTTGTAGGGACATGGATGAATCTGTAAACCATCATTCTCAGCAAACTGACACAAGGACGGAAAATCAAACACCACACGTTCTCACTCATAGGTGGGTGTTGAACAATGAGAACACATGGACACAGGGAGGGGAGTATCATACACTTGGGTCTGCTGGGGGGACTAGGGGAGGGGCAGTGGGGGTAGGGAGGTTGGGGAGGGATAACATGGGAAGAAATGCCAGATATAGATGACAGGGGGATGAAGGCAGCAAACCACATTGTCATGTATGTACTTATGCAACAATCCTGCATGTTCTGCACATGTACCCCAGAACCTAAAGTACAATATATTATATATATATATATATATATATATATATATATATATATTTAAATATATATAATTTCAATATATATATATATTTAAATATATATATATATTTTTTAAAAAATGAATGGTGATCATTAAAAAGTCAGGAAACCACAGAGGCTGAAAAGGATGTGGAGAAATAGGAACACTTTTATACTGTCAGTGGGAGTGTAAATTAGTGCAACCATTGTGGGAGACAGTGTGGTGATTCCTCAAGGATCTAGAAATAAAAATAGCATTTGACCCAGCAATCCCATTACTGGGTATATAACCAAATAATTATAAATCATTCTACTATAAAGATATATGCACATGAATGTTTATGGCAGCACTATTCACAATAGCAAAGACTTGGAACCAACCCAAATGTCCATCAATGATAGACTGGATAAAGAAAATGTGGCACATATACATCATGGAATACTATGCAGCCGGAAAAAAGGATGAGTTCGTGTCCTTTGCAGGGACATGGATGAAACTGGAAACCATCATTCTCAGCAAATGAACACAGGAACAGAAAACCAAACACCGCATGTTCTCACTCATAAGTGGGAGTTGACTAATGAGAACTCATAGACACAGGGAGAGGAACATCACAAACTGGGGCCTGCCAGTGGGTGGGGAGCTAGGGGAGGGATAGCATTAGGAGAAATATCTAATGCAGATGACATGTTGGGTGGAGCAAACCACCATGGCACATGTATACCTATGCAACAAACTGGCACGTTCTGCACATGCATCCTAGAACTTAAAGTAAAAAAATAAAATCCTGTAAAAAACAGACAGGACAAAATTTTAGCTATGTTTATATATTATGCAAGGAACCACAGCTAATATCTGTAGATTGCCACTATCAGCAACCATTAATCCTTTAGGTATAAACATGCTATATATTAGTAGAAGAAAAACTAAATAAAAAGCATAACCTTTTAATAAAATGACTAAGGCCCACAAATCTACTACAATCACCACTCTTTGGGATGGAAGGAGGATTGCAATAAAATACAAAAGAATGGCCAATATTTTTCTCTCCGCTGGTATTCACATTCTTTGCAATGAGTGTTTGCAGTTCCTCCTAATTAAGAGGCAGTGTCTATTACCTCTCTCCTGGAATCTTGACTGTCTTGCAGGATACAGAAAGGTGCCAATTCCAAGCACAGGTCTCAAGAGTCTGTGAGTGTGTTGTCCTTTCATATCCCTACTACTATTACATGAACAGCACCAGGGTAGCCTGCTGGAAGTTGAGAGACCTCATAGAAGAGCACCCATTTGTCCCAGCCATTGCCATTGTCAACCAGACAATTGTCAACCCATCCCTAAATTTATGGAAGAGCCCACCCTACATCAGTAAAGCCTCCCTCGCCTAGATCAGCTAACTGCAAACACATGAGAGAGCTCAACTAAGACTTAAAGAGCCACTTGAATGTCCCATAGACAATGTGAGCTCAACATACAAATTGGCTTAAGCTATTAAATTTTGTAATGATTTATTATAGAGCAATCGGTATCCAATACAGGAATTTAAATCCAATCTCCCACATGATATTGGTGTTTCATTCCCAGCAGACCTTTCAAGTGCTTATCTAGCCTTGGTTATGTTGTGTCTAGCAATCTGTCATGTTTTCAATGTATGGGTTTTCTCCTGATATAGTTCTTTTCATCTCTGGACAGTTCTGGCTACTGCTACGTTTTCCATTAGGTTAAGAAAAGTTGATCTTCTAGAAACTTCTATTCCTTTGGCTCAGTCCCTTACCTTGGAGTCACACAAGATAGGTTTGAGGTTCATCTATATTTCACCTAAGTACATGAAATCTCAATTAATATTACAAACTAGAGGTATTTATTTCCCAGTATAACCAGTCCTATCTTCTTAGAGGATAAGATGAGTTTGCTTTGTTGTACCTTCTTTCACCGGTCTGGCTTCTATTGTGAAAAGAAAATTAAGACATTCCAGAAGATATTTCTTCCTGTTGAAGCCAAGAGATGTGAGAATCTTCAGAACTAAATCTGTCCTGGTGAAACTGAAGAGGTATCTTCTTCCAGAAGCTCTGAATCAAGGATGAAGAGCCAATAGGGATAATGAGAGGTGGTAGATTTGGACTGAATGTGCAGACCCAATGAGAGGTGAGTTGGCCTCTCAGGCTGCCAAGGTTGTCTATTGGACTGCTTTGCAGACCTGGGAGAAGAGAGGCACTTCATGTCAAAGTGTGCAGATTTCTGCAGGCCCATCCAAGGTCTACTTCCTTAGCCATTCTAACCAAAGCAGTTTTCTTCTTCCTGTACATTCAGCCTCATCAATAGGCTTCCCCAAGTTCAGTGTTCAGAATCTTGATTGAGTTCTGAACATTTACTTATTTTGTATCTGAGCTGGAGTCTTTCTCATCCCTTGAATTAATTTCCCCATTAATTCAATTTGGCTTGTTCTCACTTTCTTGCTTAGCACTCCAGTGTCCTAGCCTTGATGTATTTTGTTTCCTTCAAGCTGTAGGAACTGGTTTCTTGATCATCATATGTACAGACAGAGCCCAGAGTCTACTGCCAATGAATAAAGAGCCCAGAATCAAGACTCAGTGATGCTGTGAATGCCATTTCACCAATATCAGGGAACACATTTTCCATGTTTATGTTAATCATAGAGTGATTTAAAATAATATGATTTAGAAAGAAACAAAGCATTTTCTACCACATATAAGTTATGTGTTGTTTGGCAAGGTCTTTAACCTCTTCAGTATCCTGATTTATCTTTTGTCACATGAGGATCACATTTCTACTTCAGAGTAATGTAGTAAAAATTCAATGTGCCACTGTAGATAAATTTATTAGCAAAGAGCCTAAATTTTAGGTATTTGATATGAGACTTAATATCAGTACCAATATTAACATTATTTCTACTATTAATATTATTAGATCAACCATCTTTCACAAATTTCAAATCAACACTATTTATAATTCCAATGCCTCCCAATCCTGGTTTTTCCATTTTTCTACAAGCCAATTCAAGACTGTCTTAACATCAAGTTCATTTGAGAGCTGAGGAATTTAGCTGATAAACGGTGTACATGTGAAGGTGGCAGGCCCCCACAGAAATACTACACTGCATGTAAGCAAAACAGCTAAGTGCTCCTTTTCCCCAAGGTTACTCGGAGTCTTCTCTGAGTCACAAAACAATACTGGTACAACGTCTTGTCCTGGTCTTCCAAGAATAAAAAATTTGCAAAACAAGAGACATAGTCACAATAAGTTCCATCAATCAAATTAAGCACAGTCATTTGTGTGGCAGGGTTCCAGATTGGCAGCCCATAAAATATTAACTCTGAAATCCAGACATATTTGCATACAGCTCAAGAATTTCAGGGGAGACTTTATAGGGACACATTTGCATGAAGGGCCAAGAGGTATCTTGGAGGTAAATTGTCTGAAGGGAAAGAGATCTGGAGCACTCACATCTGCTCCAAGGCAGGCACTGACAATAAAGTAGTGAACAAGCTTTGTAGTAATTGTGACTACAGATCAGGAAATGTTCAAAGATGTGCAATAGGCTTGCTCTCATGAACTCACTCTAATTTTGAGAGAGAAAGGCCAGGCATAGTGTCTCACACCTGTAATCCCAGCGCTCTGAGAAGTCAAAGCAGGAGGATCATATGAGTTCAGGAGCTTGAGACCAGCCTGGGCCATAGAATGAGAATCTGATTCTGCAAAAATAATAAATACATTTTTAAAAATAGAAAGATTTGCAATTAAAAAGAGAAAGAAACTAGCATAGGCCATTGAGAGACCAAGTAACAAATGCACATTCAACAGTTTCCGAGCAAGGAAAGTTGATGACCTCAGTAGAGGTGGGTGATACCATGGCTTGCCTCCATGCCCTTGGTCAGGTCCCTGGGCAGTGAACCTCACCACAGGGAGGTGGAGCAGAGGAGAAGAACAGCAATATTCAGAGCATTAGGTATTCCTCGGGAAGTTTCCAAAATATTTGAGATGAGTATAATAGTAGCACATACAATTTTATCTAAACGTAATACTTGATAATGACAATAAATGACTACGTTACTGGTTTTTTGTATTCATTATACCTTTTATCTTTATCTTAGAATGTACTCCGTCTACTTATTTTTAAATAGTGAACTGTAAGTCAAGCTCAGGCAAGTCCTTTAGGAAGTATTCCAGAAGAAAGCATTGTGGTCATAGCATGACAGATCCATGTAAGGTATTGTCCCCGCAGATCTTCCAGTGGGACGAGATGTGGAGTTGAAGACAGTGACATGGATAATCCTGACGCTGTGTAGATCTGGGGTAACGTGTGTGCCTGTGTCTTAGTTTTCAACATAAAAGTTTAAAAAATAAAAAACTTTTAAAATGGTAAAATGCTTATAGAATAAAAATATAAAGAAATAAAATATTTTTGTACAGTTGTACAATGTGTCTGTGGTTTTAGCTAAATATTATTACAAATGAGTCAAAAAGTTAAAAATAATCAATTTTTAAAAAATTTTTTAATTATCCTTTAAGTTCTGGGTACATGTGCAGATCATGCAGGATTTTTACCTAGGTATACACATGCCATAAACTGAGGTTAGTCAGCTAAGAAATTTTTAATAAATGTAATGCAATTTAAATGTACTGTGTTTATAAAGTCTACAGTAGCATACAGTCATGTCCTAGGCCTTCACATTCACTCACCACTTACTCACTGACTCACTCAGAGCAACTTTCAGTTCTGAAAGCTCCATTCATGGTAAATTCCCTATACACATGTGCCATTAATTTCTTATACTGTATTTTTACTGTACCTTTTCTACAATTAGATACACAAATACTTACCATTGTATTATAATTGCCCAATGGTACTGATATCATAACATGATGTACATGTCTGCAGTCTCAGAGCAGTAAGCTACACTATGTATCCTAGGTGTCTAGTAGGCGGCAGTACCTAGGTTTGTGTAAATACACTTTATGATGTAAACACAATGACAAGATCACCTATGTATTCTCAGAACATGTCCATTACATGATGCATGACTGTATATTTGTATTAGTTCAGTCTGTTCTTTGCCTACCTGAGGTGGTCACCTGAGAACAGGTTTCCTATCAGTAATATAAGTGATTATCATAAGTTTTATTGTTCCCTGATTATATGAACAACATATGTTATTTGTAAAACTCTGCAAATAAAGAAAATTATAAATTAATTTTATAGAATTTCTTTATTCAGCTATTTTATTTATTTGATTATAATATTAATGTGTAACTTTTCTATGTAAATAAAATACAGGAGCCACCTGCCAGAACTGAAATAAAATGACCAATAAGACTGTTAATTTTACTAGAAAACATGTTATTTTTACTAGAAATTCAAGAAGAGTGACACACACATGCTGAAAACGTTGGGTGATTGCTATACAATAATCTAAAAACTAGATCAAAGGAAATACCAATATGCCCGTAATTTGCCACAAGTGAAGAAAAAAGGTGCTAGAAATTACAAACAGGAATCCTTGAAATCTCTGAGAGAAGGTCACCATGCACCCACTCATAGAAAATACAGAGTCCTCTTGCAGGCATGATGCAAGACAAAGAGAAGTCAGGAACACAAGGATAGCTATCACAGTTCAAAAGATTCAAAACGGGGTAAGTAAGAGAAAAAAAATAAACCTTTCACATTCTGAAATTAATTTTCTTATCAAGATTCAAGTCTGGATGGGGCGGCTGATGCCTGTAATCCCAGCACTTTGGGAGGCTGAGTCGAATGGATCACCTGCGATTGGGAGTTCCAGACCAGCCTTGCCAACATAGCAAAACTCCGTCTCTACTAAGAATACAAAAATAATTAGTCAGGCATAGTGGCGCATGCCTGTAGTCCCAGCTACTCAGGAGACTGAGGCAGGAGAATCACTTGAACCTGAAAGGCAGAGGTTGCAGTGAGCCGAGATCATGCCTCTGCACTCCAGCCTGGATGACAGAGTGAGACTCTATTTCAAAAAAAAAAAAGGGTGGGGGGGAGAATCTTTAAAGCTAAATGGTTCTGATCATAAAAAGATAATTATTTCATATCAGTTAAAGCTAAAGAGACACAAAATGCTAATTGGCCATATTAAGAAAACCAATAGAAATCATAACATTAGTTTGGACTAAAGGAGAGAACAGGTTGGTGAATGTCCCCAAATTCAAAGTCATAAATGAAGCCAAAAAATTATAATAGAGCATAAATGACATGAAAGACTAAAGTAAATAACTACAATAATAAGATTGTAATGGTAAAAACCTTTCCTAAGCTAAAGGAAAAATCCATAGCTTGCATATGAAAAATATCCTCCAGGCAATATTAATGAAATGACATTAATCCTTTAACACAAGTTGTGATTCTTTTTACTTTCCAAGTATAAAGAAAAAAAGTCCTATAGCTATTTAGGAAGGAAAAAGAACCAATGAAACATTTTCTCTACAAAAAAGCTTAAGTTAACCTAGACTGAGATGTCACTTTTACCACAATTATACTTGTAAGTTTTAAGCAGAATACTGTCTTCAAACTTAATTTTTCTTTATATTTTAGACAAAATGCTCATTTATTATTGTATTTAATTGACAGACCAAAATTATATACATTGATGGGGTACATTGTGATATCTTAACATGTCTATATAATGTGGAATGATTAAATCAAGCTAATTAATATAACTATCATTTTGAGACGAAAGAACAGAAGCACAATTTGCCTAAGGGTTTTGAATTATGCCCATCTCATTTACTTATCATTTTTTATGGTGAGACATTTGAAATGTACTCTTCCAGTTATTTTGAGATATACAACACGTTATTGTTGACGATAGTCACCCTGCTATGCAAGAAATCTCAAAACATCTTCCTTCTAACCAACACTTTATACCCTCTCCTTCCCCTGTTCCCCAGCTTCAGATAACCATCATTCTACTATCTACTTTTATGAATTTTACTTTTATATATTCTATATATGAGATCACATGGTATTTGTCTGCGCATAGCTTACTTCATTTAGCCTAATGTCCTCCAGTTGTATTCATGTTGTCACAAGTGGCAGGATTTCCTTCTTTTTCTTTGGCTGAATATTATTCAATTTTGTATAATACAACATCCTCAGTGCTACTTTAATTATTAGTTATTTCCAATCACTCAGCTCAGCTCTCAGTAAGCTGTGCATCTTGGAAAACTCAGTGTCTCAAGTAATGCAAAAGTAGTTAGGACCCCAAATGAAATAGTGCACATTTTCTCCTCAATGAGTTCATGGAAGATTGGGAGTTGTAGAAACACAGATAAAGTTAAAACCAAGTGTGGAGTGGGAGGATGAAGATACACACAGACTGTAATGGAAGGCAGAGTAGCAGTACCTAATCACATGGGGCTGGGAGTAGAAGGGATGAAAGAATATTTTCTGAAGCAGATGATGCCTGAGCTTCAGTTTAAAGTATAGCATCGACGATAGACTGGACAGGGAAAATGTGGCACATATACACCATGGAATATTATGCAGCCATCAAAAACGATGAGTTTGGGTCCTTTGTAGGGACATGGATGAACCTGGGAACCATCATTCTCAGCAAACTGACAGAAGAGCAGAAGATCAAACACCGCATGTTCTCACTCATAGGCGGGTGTTGAACAATGAGAACACATGGACACAGGGAGGGGAGCACTACACACTGGGGTCAGTTGGGGGGAAGTAGGGGAGGGACAGTGGGGGGTGGGGAGTTGGGGAGAGATAGTAAGGGGAGAAATGCCAGATGTAGGTGATGGGGAGGAAGGCAGCAAATCACACTGCCACGTGTGTTCCTATGCAACAATTTTGCATGTTCTTCACATGTACCCCAAAACATAAATGCAATAAAATAAATAAATGGGAAAAAATAAAATAAAAATAAAATAAATAAAATAAAATAAAGTATAGCATGTGTAAAAGTTAATCAAACTCAGGCGATGATCCGGGAGGGCAGCCCACACAGAGGAACAAGCATGTATGTCACTAAATTTTGAGATTGTAGACCACAAGCACAATTTGACTGAGGGTTCTGAATTATGCCCAGATTCCCTAAACCTGTTAAATTAAGTATAGTCTGAAGCTGCCTCCTTATATATTTTAAGTTTAGCCTAAATGTTTCTTCATACGTGATGAACTGGAACCTAACTGAATATGTGTAAACAGACTGTAACCTACTCTGGTGCCAATCACTGAGTTTTGGCCAAAGATTGCCAACAGTTTACATTGTGTTCAAATAAGGCAAATGTCAAATTGTAAACAATCTGGTTGTTTCTGAATCTCACTTATGTTTTCTGTACATCATTGTCTTTTCTGTCCAAAAATCTTCTTCGACCAAGCAGCAATGCCAGTCTCTCTGAATCTATTCTGGCTTGGGAGGCTGCCCAATTCATGAATTGTTCTTTGGCTAATTAAACTCTCTGTTACATTTAATTTGCCTAAAGCTTTTCTTTTAATGTATCTTTAAGCCTCATTTTCCTTATCTATAAAACAAAAACACTCTTGGTATTTTTGTGCGAATACATTTACGTAATATGCTAAAACTAGTGCCTGGCACTTAGTAAGTATTAGTTATTATTGTGATTATGATGATGGTGATTCTCTTCATCATCTTCCTCATCTTCTTCTCATGATCGCCCAGTCCAGTAGATGTAGAAAATTATATTTAAATTTTCATTGTGCCATTTCCTATTTAAACTTTCACAGGTTAATATATTTATCTGTGCCACAGTTTCCACTTTATTAAGGTAATCATGACTATCTCATGAAGTTTCTGAAGACATGAAATAAAACAATATATGTAAAACACCTGGCAAATAGAAAGGTTTTAGAAAGGCACATTGCCTTTAACAATCCCAATGTGCTACTGTATGTTGCAAGATGTAAGAACAAAGAAATTCACAAGTTTTGTTTTGAATCCTACATTTGAGAAACTCCAAGATAAACCTGGAAACCTATTCAACAACTTAAAGTGTTTCATTTCTTCAAACAGATTTCTCTCTGCGTCTCTTCCTGTTCTCCTTTTATTCTAAGGGCTGCCCAAAAAGAAGTCCAAGATCCTCTGGCTTTCAGAGAAAGATCTTCTGAGTGTTCAGGATGATGTGTTTTTGTTTCTGTTTCACTTGTTCTATAGCAGGTTTCATGCTTATTTTCCATTTTATTCACTTGCAAATGTGGTGAGATTTATCTACTCTGTGTCTTTATACTGTATCTGCTAAGTATTCACCAACCTTAGTTTCTAAACACTATTAATTTGGGTGATGGTTAGCTACCATTCTCAAAGAATAAATTGAGATTTACAGCTTCAAAGTCATCTGTAGATCTGATCAACAACAGTTTTTCCTATGCCTATACCAGTGATAACCACGGCCTGAAATAATCCCCTTACTCCCTGAGACCACAGGATTGGATGAAGTACTTCTCCTCTGGGGCCCAACAGGTCCCTCTACCTTTACCACATGTAACAAGCTATTGTGTGATTGTATGATTTGTTAATAGTATGCTGCATTAGACTCCAGACTCAATCATGGCAGAATAAAGGGCTGTTTTAATCACTTTTATGGTACCCAGAACATAGTACAATACCTAGTAAACAATGGGTTTTTGATAAATATTTGTGTAAGAACTGATTAAACAAAATAATTCCTGGTTGAATTTTTATCTTTAGAAGAGTGAAATTTCTTATCGATGCATATATGTTTGTAAATTTGCCATAAACACACATATTTAAGGCACTCATGGCAAGACTTCATAATTTTTTTAATAGCCATATTAAGACTCTCCATGAAATTTGTAATTCCTTGGGTTTTCTTCCAGTTATTCTACAATAGTAAACTTCACTGCCTGGCTTTTCTTTTGTTTTTAGTGATAGTTGCTAGCTACTAAGCTAGAGTTATAAATTTTTTGTTTTCATAATTTTTATGTTATTGATATTTATATTAAAATGTTTCTTTAAATGGTTTAACATCTTTTAAGACATATCCTTATAATAACATGTTAATTTTCCTGAGAAATCATTTAGGATATTTTTTAATACAGATCATATTTATAAAATCAATTTTTATGGTACTATGAGGATAAAATCTCAAATACTTAAAAGTAACATGGTGGTGGCATATTTTTTTTTCCTCTATAGATGTCATTTTGTCCTTTCGTGATAATTATCTTTCTCTTGCATTTCAATAGAGTTGCTCAAGGTTGTCTTCTGCTAATTCTGGTCCCTTATCAAGTTGCCACTTTACTGGATTTTCCTCTACTACTTCCGTTAGGAATTTTAGTTCTGCTGTTGATTTTTTTTAATTTTTTATAGTCCTTCCTCTTTCTCCTAACCAGCTTGCCTTCCAAGCCTGCTGTCTTTGCATTTCAATTCATTCTTGCTTAACACTCTCTGATTTATTTTATAGTGATCCTAATTTTTTGTGTTCTACTACAACATTTAGCTTGCTAACATTTACTTGTGATTCCTATAAAAATAATATCTATAGGTATGAAAATCTCCTAAGTGTTCATAATGATCTTTTTGCTTTGTTTGCTTTGTTTTTCACTTGTTCTGCAGTAGGCTTCATACTTATTTTCCAATTTATTCACTTTCAAATATGATGAGAAATCTGGGGCCCTATAGTATACCTGTACACTCAGTGTTTACCAGCTTTGGTTTCCAGACACTGTTCATTTGGGTGATGGTTAAATACTAGTCTCAAAGAAGAAATTGAGATTTACAGCTCCAAAGTAATCTGTAGGTCTGCTCAACAACGGGAGCTTTTTCTATGGCCATTACCCGATTTATTGTTCTCTGAATCAATGAGCTACAGTGGGGAAAAAAGTCACAAAACATCTGCTAACAAGTCTCTTTTTTTAAATCCCAAATGAAGTGCTCCACCTTCCAAATACAGTATATTACTGTCAGTTACATTTTTAAATATACCACAGTTGTTTTATAGAAGAAGACATGGTTGCAATATTGAGTACCTCCTAACTCCTAGGCTCTCTTCTAGGCATTAAAAACATCATGATGAACACACAGATCCTTGTCCTTCTGAAGGTCACACTCCACTTAAGAATTGACCAAAATAATGACGGTTTGGTAAGAGAAATCAATTCAACAGATCTATTGAACAGCATGTTGACTATAATTAATGAAGATATTTTGTATTCTTGAAAAATGCAAAGAGAGTAGATGTTTAAATGTTCTCAGCACAAAAATGGCTATATGAAGAAATGCATATGTTAATTAGCTAGATTTAACCATTCCACAAAGTATTTGTACTTCAAAACATCATGTTGTACATTGTAAATGCATACAATTTTATCTGCCACTTTAGAAAAAAATTAGATATTAAATAATCCCAAATATGGTATGTTATATATATATGAAGGAGAACTAACTATAGACAAAGAACATGGTGACTGCTTTCAACAGAAGAGGTTAGCAAAAGAGAGATATCGGCTCCATTTTCTTTTAGTTCAGACCTTGTATTTCAAATCTATAGACCAAAAATTGGGGAGGATTTGCTACTATATTTTCAGAAAAGTAAATTTGGTAGGTTTTCACTGGCTATATAAAAATTTGTTGAAAATTATTTGTTTCTATTTTTCAAATTTATGGTAATTTGTTAAAAGTACATTGGATTCCAGTAATTTTAATATTTGAAGCTGTTGACAATTTTTGTCTTATTAAAATATATATTTTTAGTAATAAGTTGGAGAGAAACTACATGAAGGGCTGTTAGCCAGATTTATTTTTAAATTAACATGAAGTCATGTTAAAGATATTTTAGGAGGTAAAATCTATAGGGGCTGCTGTTAGAGTCAATTGAGAAACAGAAGGAGAACTTTAATAAGACTCTTAGGTTTTAGCAAAAGAACAAGTGAGTACACGCTTTGAAAGAAAGCCTGGGCTAGATATAAGAATTTGAAAGTCATGTTGTAGCCTATTGGTATCTAAAACCTGAAAGTTGGAAGACACCTCAAGGCATTTATTTTCCTTGACTATTGTCATCTTGAAATATGACAAAAGCTAACCCAAATGAACCAAAGTTTGCTCTCTGTAGTACAACTTACACTTTTTAAAAGTAATAATATCTGGCCGGGCGCGGTGGCTCACACCTGTAATCCCAGCACTTTGGGATGCCGAGGCGGGTGGATCGCGACGTTAAGAGGTCGAGACCATCCTGGCCAACATGGTGAAACCTCCATCTCTACTAAAAATACAAAGAAATTGGCACACACCTGTAGTCCCAGCTACTCAGGAGACTAAGGCAGAAGAATCGCTTGAACCCAGGAGGCAGAGGTTGCAGTGAGCCAAGACTGCGACGCTGTGCTCCAGCCTGGTGACACAGCAAGGCTCCGTCTCAAAAAAAAAAAAAAAAAAGGAATAATAGCTAAGAGCAGTGACTCACACCAGTAATCCCAGAAATTTGGGAGACAGAAGCAAGAGGATCACTAGAGCCCCTGAGTTCGAGACCAGTCTGGGCAACATAGTGAGATCCCTGCCTCTACGCAAAATTTAAAAAATAGCTGGGCATGGTGGTGTGCTTCTGTAGTTCCGGCTACTTAGGAGGCTGAGGTGGGAGGAACACTTCAACCTGGGAGGCTGAGGTTATAGAAAGCAGTGATCTAACCACCGCACTACAGCCTGAGTGAAAAGTGAGATCCTGCCTCAAAAAATAAAAAAAATTAAAAAGTAATAATAACTAACAATAATCAGCAAATACAATATTTCTCCTATACCTACCAAAGATCTGTCCCACACATTTTTCCTTAACCACAATCCCTCCTCAAAAAGAGTCCCATTCACCTTCAATTCTGTGCAATATTTGGCATATTTTACCCATCTTAAAGCAAGTCAATTTGCTTCCCAACATAATAAAATGCAGACTTCAACAAGTACAGTTGACCCTTGAACAATATGGGGGCTGAGGTGCCAACCTGCCCCCCATAGTTGAAAATTAATGTATAAATTTTAATTTGCCCAAACTTAACTACTAATAGCCTACTGTTGACTGGAAGTCTTACTGATAACATAAACTCTCAATTACTATGTATTCTGTGTTACATATCTTATAAACTGTATTCTTACAATAGAGTAAGCTAGATAAACAAAAACATTAGGAAAATCATAAGGAAGAAAAAAACGCATTTGTTGCTCATTAAGTGGAACTGGAGTATGATAAAGGTTTTTATTCTCCTTGTCTTCATGTTCCATAGGCTGAGGAGGAGGAGGAGGAAGAAAAGGGGTTGGTTTTGCTGTGTCAGGGATGGCAGAGGCAGGAGAAAATCTAGTTCAAGCCTGTTTTGTTCAAGGTTCAGCTGTAGTTAATGATGCAGCAGAGGGTACTGTGCTTGCGACAACCTCTGTGATTTCCATCACTTCTCACCACCCTCCTCAATTCGACTTCTGCAAACCCTCATCCTTCACCATCTCTGTTACTGTGACTGTCTCCTTACTGGTCTCTCACAGTCTTATTTTAGTCCTTTCCAACTCTCTCTCCAATCTTTTATTAGGTTTGTTTGTTTTTCCTAAGGAAGAATAAAAAGCTCAAGCCTTGATTCTTACCTTAACAATCAGAGAAAATGACAACCTTCCCCAGAGCCTTCCTTTATAAAGTAGGGAAAAAATTACTGTCTTTTATTCCTCATAATAGAAAAGGGTAAAGGAGATAAGGTGTGAAAGTAACATAAATTTAACATGTATGATGGCACAGTGTACTATTTAGGGTGACACTAATAATGTAAGAGATAAACTATGGAAGTTATCTTAATAGCTTATCAAATTACAATTTATGTTTTCCTTAGGAAATAATCCAATGGGCGGGCAGGCATTGCAGTGATCCAAGGTCCCAGCCTTCTTCCTGCTCAGCCCCAATCCCCACCTGCAAAGATCTCATAATTCTTCACTTCCTGCCACAAATAAGAAAAGGGAATGGAAGAATCTCCCAGGGGAGGTTTATATGGGTCAGGCTTGGAAATCATGGCATCATATTCCCATCCAATTGGCTAGAACTTGGTCACATGGTCATACCTAACTAGAGCCTGACAAATATTTTTTCGTTGTTTACATAGGATGAGAAGAAAAGGAACTTGGATGAACACAGTAATCTCTGCCATGCCATGATATTTCTATAATTTTACTGGGTAAAGGGGGTAGAAATACAATAAATTTCTATTTTAAAGAAAGAGTCATTTGGATGAATCGAACAGAAAAACTACCAATTAGAATTTAAGATTAAATAAAATAAATGCTAAATTTTAGGTTCAAAATGCTCAGGGCTTGTAGTACAGCAGAATTTATTATGAGCTTACCAAGTGCCAAAGCCTTTTCTATGTATGTATTTATTTATTTCTATACTATCTTTATTTACAGAAGAAAAACGTTGAGGTGCAATTAAATTGGACTAGTCACCAAAGTCCAAGTGACTGTATATAATGAGAGATCTACACTCAAGCCAAAGATGAAGGCAGAATTGATTTTGCCCAAGGTTTGAAGGGAGAATGTATGGCAAAATAAACATTTTAAATGGGTCCTGTCTGGGCGTGGTTTCTCATGCCTAAAATCCCAATGCTTTGGGAGGCCAAGGTAGTAAAATTACTTGATGCCAGGAGTTCGAGACTAGCTTGAGCAATAAATGTAGTTAGATCCCCTCAACAAAAAAATTTTAAAATTAGCCAGGTGTGATGGCACATGACTGTAATTCTGGCAACTCAAGAGGCTGAGGCAGGAGGGTGGCTCAAACCCAGGAGTTTGAGTCTATAGTGAGCTATGATTGTACCACTGCACCCCAGCCTGGGCAAAAGAGTAAGGCTCTGTATCTAAAAATAAAGTAAAACAAAATAAAATGAGTCTTAAAGGAGAAATGCAATGCACTTCTTAAATAGATGACAGAGTGAAAAAAATGTTAAAGTAAATAAGAACATGTTACTTTCCTGCTTGAAGACTACTAATGGCTTCTATAACACAGAATAAAATCTAAACCTGTTTTGACTTCCAAAGCCCTGTGCGATCTGGTTTGTGACAATCTCTATGGCCTCATCTTGTACCACTTCCCTCACTGTTATCTCCATTCCAGCCCCTGGTCTATTGTCTTTTCCTCGGTTGTGCCAAAATTATCCCAGATGTAGGGCCTTTGAAATGGCTACTTCCTCTGCTTGGAATGCTCTTGCTCTTGCCATTCATGTATCTCAGAGAGGTTTCACCTGACACACCATTTTTCTCTATTATCTTACCCTATTGTAATTCTCTTTTCAACATTTATTGTTAATTGATATTTATCTCTGTCTTCCTCCTCCTCTTCCTCCTCCTCCTGATTTCTTCCTTCCTTCCTTCTTTCCTTTTCTTTCTTTCTTTCTCTCTTTCTCTCTCTTTCTTTCCTTCCTTCCTACCTTCCTTCCTTTCTTCCTTCCTTCTTTCTTTTTTCCTGCCTCCCTCCCTCCTTCCCTGCATCCCTCCCTTCCTTCCTTGCTTCCTTCCTTCTTCCTTTACTCTCTCCTATTAGAATGCAAACCTCTTGAAATCATGAACATTTTTTATGTCGTTCACTACCAGAACCACCAAGTATAGGTTCATAAATTACTTATTGCATAAATAAGTCCTATTTTGACAGGTTGGAGAAGTAGGAAGAGTAAAGAAATTAGAAACTCCATATAGCTTCAAGAGTGAAGGCAAATTATCTATAATGTGAAATGTATATTTTCATACCTAGCATTTTTCTCTTAAATCTGGATACATCATAGTCTCTCACTTTACAAGACCAAGATGTCTCTTGGCAGAATATTGTATGTAGCTCTGGTATTTGTTCTTTCAGAAAGACTTAATGATATTTTAGATGTTCCCCAAAAGGGCAGGGGCCAGCGGAGGCTGCTGTACAATTCCAGACTAAAAATATAAGGATTGTTTTGCCCTGCAACATTAGGTTTAGAAAATAAAGAAACAAAATCTGAAAGGATTTAAAGAGAGTAAACATTTTTTTACTCAGCAAAACACAGACTCCTATTTTCAGGCCTTTTTTTCAAGTTTGAAAGAAGGTTTATTTAGGGCAAATAAAATATAATTGCCCTTTATTGTCATGCCATTTTATGTTTACAAAATTTTTATTTTATTTTTTCTAAATATCCACACAGCATCTGGATGGTGAGTAACATTATTCTTATTCTTTAAATTGAGGACATCGAAACTCCAAAAAGTGGTTCACCTAAATTCCTTGAGAGAAAGAACCATGCCTGATCCATCCTTTTAGTGTCATTAGTAATGTTTTTTCAAAAAAAATAGGAAATCAATAAATGTCTATAAAATTGAATTAGATAAAACCTGAATGAAGTCAGGAACAGGAGTCCTAAAAATGACTGTGCCATTGGTGTTCATTCTTTATCATTAAAAGTGAACACAGATAATTTATTTTATTGTTCCAAAGTCCAAAATTCCCTCAACCCTGACTAATAATAAGCAGAATGAACTCAAAAGTTTAAATTGCAACCAAAAGATGTTAACATCTGTAAATTGAGCCTGGCGAAAATTAGTTTCAATAGCAAAGGTAATCATGAGATTCCTGTTTCCATTTCTTGATGAAATTATGGAATAATATAAGATTCTTTTTCAAATCATTGCTTTAAAATCTAAGGAGGAGAGAGGGACAGAATAAACCAAAAAACTCTCCATTTCGGTTGGTCAAGACTGAACTAATTTCACTTCACCTTGTCTTTCTCACTAAGTGCAGCTGCAAACCCTGAACAGAATGCCTACAGCATCTATCTGAGGAGTATAAAATGTTGTTGGTAGCAGACAGATTGAGAAAGAAAACCAGAAATCAGAATAACACCAAACTGGTGATTAACATAATCCACCATTACCTGCCACTCCTGCAAGCCAAAAACTCATATGTTTACACCAAGTGTGGGCAAAAAAGAAATACTAGTTTGCTAGTGCTGCCATGATAAAATACCACATAGTATCCAAACAACATAATGGTAGGCTTAAACAACATAAACGTATTAATTATCTCATAGTTCTGGAAGCTAAAAGTTTAGAATCAAGATGTCAGCAAAGTTGATTACTTCTAGGGCCATGATTGAGGGATTTGTTTCAGGCCACTCTTTCTAGCATATAGATGGCTCTCCTCTCCTGTATCTTTTCACATCATGTTCTCTGTACATGTGTCTGTGTCCAAGCTTCCCTTTTTAGAAGGATATTAGTCATATTTGATTAGGAGGCCATCCTACTTCAGTATGACCTCATCTTAACTGGTTACAAATGCAATGATCCTGCATCTAAATGGGGTCACATTCTGAGATACTAAGGGTTAGGACTCCAACATATAAATCTTAGGAGCACACAATTCAACCCATAACAAAGTAGAAGAAAACATCTCTTGTTGGTCGAAGCAGCAGGAAATGGATTAGAGACAATAGTATAAAGTTTCTGGGGATTTTTGTTTTCTTTTGTGTATTTTTTTCTCCTACCATGGTCCTCAGACAATCCCATGTTAGTAGTGGTAAAAATGACAGTGGTGGTGGGCAGGCACTCCAAGAGAGGAAATATACTACTGATCAGAAGAACAATGGTATCAAGAGAATAAAAGAAATATATTTTGCTGCTTTTTATCATTTTTTATCCCTTCATTGCTTGGTCCCTGATGCAGACTCAGTTGCAGAAAGTACATGGCAGAGCTGGGCACCTAAAACCCCAGTTTCCTAGACAGAAAATCAAGGCTGAAGTGGGGGTGAAATGAGACATGGAGGCTGGGAGACAGAATGTGCCAGGACAATCACAATTAGGAAATAAAGGGGTCCTGTAAAGTTATGTATAAAGTTTTGGGCTTTCCTGCAAGTTGTGTATTCATGGGATTTGTCCCTAAATTGCATACAAAAGGCTTTTAGAACTGAACTACGAGGTAAATCCCCATCTAGGTGCTAGATTTATTGCTGGATCGTATGCAAAAGGGACAGACCTAAATAGCGCTTCAAAGGCTTTGAAAATTAAACCTACATTGGGCCCATATCCTAGAGAGAAGGCAGATAGGAGCTTGTAGCTTGATACTGAGACAACTGCTTGCTAAAACAAGCTAACAAAAAAAATTCTGTGTGAGATTTGTAAGACTCAAACCCTTAGAGCATAATATTCAAAATGTCCAAGATATAATCTAAAACTATTAAACATGAAAAAACAGGAAATATCAATATCTTTCAAGTACAAACATAATTAACTTTTACTGACCCCAAGATAATATAGGTGTTAGAATTATTAGATAAAGGTTTTAAAGCAGTTATTTTAATCATGCTCTGTGAAGTAAGTGTAAATACTCTTGAAATGAAAAAAAGAATATCTCTTCAGATAAATAGAAGCTGCAACGTAAAAGAAAAACAAATGAACATTTTAGAACTGAAAAATACATTAAGCAAAATAAAAATAGTCACCGGATAAGCCCAAGAGTAGACTGGAAATGATAAAGGAAAAAGCCATTGAACTTTATAAAATATTATTAGAAATTATCCAGCTTTAACAATAGAGGGAAATAAAGATTGAAAAAGAAATAAATAGAGTCTTAGGACCGGTGAATCAATACCAAAATGGCTAACAGTTGTGTCATCAGCATTCTAAAGGAAAGCAGAGAGAGTGGTGAAAAAAATATTTTGAAAATATGATGGCTAATATTTTCCCAAATTTGGCTGAAGGGTTAAATAATGATCATAACATCTAATTATTATTATTAACATTGAAAGCATTGATTGAACACTCAAGTCTGTGCCAGGATCTGTTCTAAATTGTTTACACACCCTCTAATCTGCAGGGAAAAACACGTATAAATCTTTGCCCAAGGTCACAGAGGTATTAAGGGGTGGAGACAGGAAACAAATCCAGAAATTCTGTAGAAAACAAGCTCTTAAACTCTCAAGTTCTTAGACAATCTGGTACTTCTAGGATTAATCTTTCCTCTGCACTTAGATTCATAGTAACAGCTACTTTGTTCTACTATGATTTTTTTAAGTATGTCTAGTTTTTGGTGGAGTATCTAAAATATGAAGACTTAAATGTGTTTGAGAAAGAAAATAATAAACAACTGCAATACTGGGTGATCGTGATCAGGGTGAACCTTAATTATTTAATAAGGCTGTAAATTTCTCAATAAAAGAGGCTCCACTGACGCAGTTATGTTGCATGGCATCTAGCATGTTCTGACTCACTTAGTTGCATAATTTCAAAAATTTGAAGCTTGATGAAGGAGAAATAAAACTATACAATTTATATGAAAAACAGTGTCATGGTATGAAGATATGCCTCTGGCATTAATTAGTTTCTTAATATTAAAAAGGTCATTTAACCTCCTGGAGCCTCAATACCTTTTATTAAAGAAGAGTTCTAATCCCAACTAAGGTATATGATGACGATTAATGAGTTGGTGTGTGTGAAAATACTTTGGAGAACATTACACAAATGACCTTTTATTGGATTTAACTCATTGCAAGGCAGACAGAAATAAGTGAAATGCACTTGATAAAGAGTGTGGCAGCCTAGAAGAGGGAGAGACTAATTCCAGGTGGGAGCATTGAAAAGGTTTTGTAGATAAAGGAGACTACACAAGCTGGGGAGGGGTTCTTTAATACAATGCAGGTCAAAGCCAGAGTTGGAGAACTGGTAAACTCCCACCTCTCAAACTTACTTCTGACTTTCTCATCTCCCTGGAGCTTAGTAGAGATATAATCTCAGAAATATGTTCAAAATTATCACAACTATTTAGAACATTTTGTAATCCAAAAGGAGACATAATAGCAAATGGATGAAAAGCAGGAGGCAAAAGAGAGTGGTTTTAAGTTGAGCAAGGTTTTCATAAAACATATCTTTATATTTTATTTTCATAAATTTTTGGGGCTTGTCTTTTCTGAGATAAACCAAATGAGTGATTTTCTAGTCCAACTATTGGGGAAACCCACATTTGTGTCTACCAATCTACACGTTAGTGCAAATTTAATGGCAATGTTTTTCAAACTTCAGAGTGAATGAGGATACTTTGAGGAGCTTATTTTAAAAAAAATATAAGAAACAAATTCTCAGACTGCATTCCCAGTGCTACTGATGCAATCTATCTGGATGGAGTTGGACCAGGGTTCTTCTTTTTAACACTGAGCCAGCTGCTCCAGATGTAGATAGTTCATTTTTCTCACCCTGGGCAAGACCAATGTATGCCAAAGCTGGGAGCCTAGTTATTGGCACTCAAAGCAACTTCAAAGCTACTTGGACTCCTTTTCTTTTTGAACACCAGCTTGAGGATATGGACAGAGAAGGAGATTTGAAATCCATATTGGACTTTTCCAGATTGCTTTATTTTATTCTCTGCATCCCCTCCTGCTCAAAAGCAAAGAAACAAGAAAAGGAAAGAAAAAAAAAAAAGAAGCCCACAGGATGCCATTAGTCAGCTTTTACTTAAAGCTTACTTTCTTGGTAGGACCTGGCCACTGTACCACCCAGTCCAGGAAACAATGCAACCATATTCTTTTCAAAATAATTGAGGACATAGTTTTGTTTTAATCCCGAGACATATGCAGTATGTAATACTCTCTTTATTGACCATAAAAAGGGAGGAAGAAACAATCAGCACCAAACAAATAAAACGAAAATTGCCTCCTTTTCAAATTTTGGTGATGAAAAATGTTTCAAAGCACCCATATGCTCATGGAAATACCAATTACCTTCTGTCTTCTTGGGGTAAGCACAGGGAAACTTGGATTGTAATAGTCTCATCAGAGTTGTATAAACTGCAACAAATGCAATAAAATTTTCCTAAACGTCTGGCCCTGTCTACTCTTTAAAAGGTTTGTAAACATCAGATAAAGTTGAGATTGGATTGTTTGATATTATCAGGCCTTAGAGTGGTGACTGTGGTTCCATTATGAAATCACATCTGAATTTCTGGAAGTCACCTGTGAAAATCACTCCCAAAAAAGATTATGCCCAGAAATCTAAGATAAGTTGAACTGAATCATGTATCTCAGGGAAAACCTTGTTTCTCAATCCTTAAAACCTCCTGACTCCAGTGCTTAGATCCAGAGAGTGAATAAGGAAAACACCGATACTTAAGAACACTTACTCTGGAGCCAAGAGTGTGTTAGGAACTTAACAAACATTACATGGTTGGATTTAATCTACCCTATGAACAATCTCTATTCAATAATCTCTATTTTACGAATGAGGAAGCTGAGACTCAGAGAGGTTAAATAACTTGCTTAATGTCAAAGAAATACCAAATGGTAAGGTAATAACTCAAGATTATCTGATTTATACTCAGGTGGCAACATTTAAGTCAATCATCATGGTGCTAAGAAGCCTTTTATAACCCATCGTCTTCAGTCTGAGTAGACAGTCCTTTTTTCCCATTTTAGTTGGCACCAAGCTGACAAGGGCCACAGTGTGAATGATCTGTTCACACTAGTAGGTTATGAGTCAGAAAGCAGAACCACATCTAATAACATGATGTTGGCATCAGACATCACAAAATATATGTTCTGACTCCTACACTGACTACCTGTACTTACTGTAAGTTTTGTTTTTTGTTTTACATTTTTGAGCTGCAGTTCTCTCTTCTGTAAAATGGGAATAAAAATCCTGCCTTCAAAGTCACTATGTAGTTTCAATGAGAATACCTGTAATGGATCCAGAGCATACTTGCTGCATAGCACACATTCTGCAAATAGTTCCCTACCCACTTTCCCCACTGGCACAGTGCAGGGTATTTTGTGGGTATTCAGTAGGAGTTGGTGACTGACTGATACACAGATGATGTGGGACTCAGTAAACAGCACTCCTCTTTCCCACCCAAGCTCTAAACCAAAGTGAAATATAAGCCTAAGAAACAAGAATCATGGAGGCCAAAAAAATCACCTTGATTATTGACAAGAAGCTGATATTAGACAACACAGCTTATATCTCTGGGCAAGTGGACTGTCAAGATTAGCAGATTTACCCACCTTTTCAGGGATGAAAGTGGAAAACCACAAGCTTCTCCAGGTTGAAGTTACAGCATGATCCCTCCCAGAAAGCAAGAGGAAGACTGTGTCCATTTGTGTCCATTCTGGCCATTTGTGTCCAGTTCCTCTCACAAACTCACCTACTAAGCAAAGCTTCCTTCCTTCGCCAGTGGATGAACAAGGGGTAGGCAGTCATCTAAAAATGTTTAGGAAGATGCTTCCACACGGGGAGCAAGAGTGAAGAGCAGCTGCACTCCCAGCCCAACAGCTTGGATGATGGCATAAAACCCATTCCCTGCCAAACCCCATGCCACCATGCAATAACTCAGGCCTCTCAGTACTTCTGTTCTATCCTGGGCTCCTCCTGGACTCCCACATCGGGGGAATTAAGGAGCTAACAAGAGAATGAAAACTACACTTGGTCTTATTTTGACCTTGCAATTCAGTGACTGGGCCTCACCTTCTGTTCTCTTAACCAAGTGTTCACTGTATGGCTGACTCTGAGTAACTGGGTTCCTGGTATATTTCCCTTACCTGAGATCGTCTCTTACTTCTCTTTTTAGAGCTCCAGGGTCCCCAGGATAGGACAGTCATGCTCTCTGATGTGGAGCCCTCCTAATACTAATGTAGCTCCAATCACAAAACTGGAAGGCACAAGGCACAATTACCAGTTTATCTGGTAACTGGAATCAAGGCCCAAAGAGTGCAGGGGTTGACAGGGTCAGGAAGCTGGACAGTGATGAAACTCAGGCTTCCTAATGTTCAGCTCAACATTATTTTGAGTCAAGCAAACAAAAGTAAATGAAGAGAAGGAAAGGCATCATTTCTACCATTGGTACAGTCTGATAATAATAGAATTCCATAAAATCTTGAATGGTAGCAGAAGACACAAATAACTGACCAAACCAAACAGGTCAGCCTTCTTAACAGAGAGATTGTAGAGATTAGCGCCACCATCAGGGACTTCAGAGATGGAGGGGTGGTGATTCCTACCACATCCGCATTCAACTCTCCTATTTGGCCTGTGCAAAAGACAGATGTATCTAGGAGAATGACAGCGGATTATCATAAAACCAAATGGTTACTCCAATTGCAGCTGCTGTACCAGATGTGGTTTCATTGGTTGAGCAAACTAACACATCTCCTGGTACCGGGTATGCTGCCAATGATTTGGCAAATGTGTTTTTCTCCATTTCTGTCCTTGAGTACCACCAGAAGCAATATGCCTTCAGCTGGCAAGGCCAGAAATATACCTTTACTTTCCCAATTTGAGGGTATATCAGCTCTCCAGTTTTGTGTCATAATCTTGTTCAAGGAGACCATGATCCCTTTTCTCTTCCACAAGATATCACACTGGTCCATTACATTGATGACATTATGCTGATTGGATCCAGTGAGCAAGAAGTAGCAAACGCACTGGACTTATTATTGGTGAGACATTTGCATACCAGAGGTTGGGAAATAAATCCAACTAACATTCAGGGACTTTCTACCTAGTAAAATTTCTAGGGGTCCAGTGTGGTGGGGCCTCTTGAGATATTCTTTCTAACATGAAGGATTAGTTGCTGCATTTGGCCCCTCCTATGCCCAAGAAAGAGGCACAATGCCTAGTGGGCCAATCTGGATTTTGGAGGCAACACATTCCTCATTTGAATGTGTTACTAGGTCCCATTTATCAAATGACCCAAAAAGCTGACAGCTTGTTGGGCTCCAGACAGAAGTCTCTGCAACAGGTCCAGGCTGCTGTGCAAGCTGCTTTGCCACTTGGACCATATGACTCCATAGACCCCATGGTGCTTGAGGTGTCAGTGGCAGAGAGGGATGCTGTTTGGAGCCTCTGGCAGGCCCCCATAGGTGAATCACAGAGAAATTTACTGTATTAGTTTATTTTCACACTGCTGATAAAGACATACCCAGGACTGGGCAAGTCACAAAAGAAAAAGGTTTAATGGACTTGAAGCTCCATGTGGCTGGGAAGCCTCCCAATCATGGCAGAAGGCAGGGAGGAGCAAGACATGTCTTGCATGGATGGCAGCAAGAAAAGAGCTTGTGCAGGGTAACTCCCATTTTTAAAACCATCAGATCTCATGAGACTCATTCACTATTATGAGAACAGCATAGGAAAGACCCATCCCTATAACTCAGTCACCTCCCACTGGTTCTTCCCATGACACATGGGAATTGTGGGAGTCACAGTTCAAGATGAAATTTGGGTGGGGTCACAGCTAAACCACAACAGCTAGTGTGTCCTGTAAGAGTGGTAAAAGACTGGGTCTGCATGACTTTGAATTATGTATGTCCTTGTTGTTGAGTATTTATATTGATTAACAAGCATGTCAGAACCACTTACACAATAAGTCTTCCTTTCATGAAGCTCTGTTCACATTGACACTTTTCAAAAGAAGACATATACGAGGCCAACAAACATATAAATAAATGCTCATCATCACTGGTCATTAGAGAAATGCAAACCAAAACCACCATCTCACGCCAGTTAGAATGGTGATCATTAAAAAATCTGAAGATAACAGATGCTAGAGAGGATGTGGAGAAATAGGAACACTTTTACACTGTTGGTGGGAGTATAAATTAGTTTAACAATCGTGGAAGACAGTGTGGCAATTCCTCAAGGATCTAGAAATAGAAATTACATTTGACCCAGCAATCCAATTACTGGGTATACACCCAAAGGATAATAAATCATTCTATTATAAAGACTCATGCACATGCATGTTCATAGCAGCACTGTTTACAAAGCAAAGACATGGAACCAACCTAAATGCCCATCAATGATAGACTAGACAAGGGAAATGTGGCACATATACACCATGGAATACTACTATGCAGCCATAAAAAATAATGAGTTCATGTCCTTTGGAGGGACATGGATGAATCTGGAAACCATCATTCTCAGCAAACTGACACAAGAACAGAAAATCAAACACCACGTGTTCTCACTCATAGGTGGGTGTTGAACAATGAGAACACATAGACTCAGGGAGAGGAGCATCACACACTGGGGGCAGTTGGTGAGAGGGTGCCTAATGGAGGGACAGCGGAGGGTGGGGAGCATGGGAAGAAATGCTGGATATAGTCAAAGTGGGAATAGAGGCAGCAAACCACCTGGTTATGTATGCACCTATGCAACAATCCTGCATGACCTGCACATGTACCCCAGAATCTAAAGTAAAATAAAAATTTAAAAAATTTAAACAAAATCCCGAACAGGAGTTAAGAGACTTGGAGCATTTCAGGCTCTACCACTTTGTATTTATAGAGCCTTGGGAAGATTGTTTTTCCTCTCCAGACCTCATCTTTTTCTTCTTTCAAAGAAGCAATTATACAAAAATATCTCCAAGTTCCACTTAAATTCTAGAATTCTATATGTTTGTCATCCAGGTGAGACAGAGAAAGAAGAAAGCTGGGAGAGACCAAAAATTAAGGGGATCAACCCTAAGTGTTTTGTAGTTTCTCAGAAGTAGATAAGTGAAATTCAAGCTTTGAAAAACAAATGAAAATCTGTTTCTATCCAGCTCCAGCTACTGCCTTGGGGGCTTCAGAAAATTAAAAATGATGTGTGTTCATATTGGTATATCTTTAACTTCTTATATGCAAATATCTGAAAAGAGAGGCTTAAGGCAAATACTGGTAAAATTATAAACTGCAGCAATTACCTATAAATCAAGGGCCCTCCCTCAGCGGGAGGTAGAAGAACAAGAAATCTTGATATACTCTAACGACTGGTGTAAGGCAAGTAGATGTTAGGTATATTGACAGATGGGTACATGTCTATACATAGAGTATGTGTGTATATGTGTGTGAGTGTGCTTGCATGTGTGCATGTGTGTATTTATAATTTTGCTTGTTTCTAACCCAAGTTTTCTCATACTTCTGCTGATTTAATTAGCAGTCAACTCATCAGTTAAAGAGACAAATTGTCCCTGCAGACACTTCCATTATTATAGATACTGTAGCCTAATGGATGGACATTATCCATCTGTTTCACAGATGGAATCTGACCGTTCAATAGATTTCATCCATGCATGCATATCTCTTACAGTTGGAATTACATATCTCACTGGAAATGTGAAATGCAGCCCACATGCCTATCTATCATAAGAATACACACATATATCTACTACCTCTCTATTGCTCTTACACTTTTCCATATGAGGCTTGGGTTCATCTGCTAAGATAATTCGGCTGAAGTACAAGGTCTATGAGTAACTTTAAAATTAAAACTCCTGCTTGCTGAAAGGGCTGTTAGTGTAGAAGCTGTTTTTGTTTTTGTTTTTTGTTTGTTTGTTTTAACATATTGACTGTTAGGTACTTAGCTCTGTGTTGCATTTAAACCTTAAGAAAATCTATGATATTTCTGTATAGAAGAAGGGCATTCCACAGTCATTTAGCAGATATGCAAAAAATGGATCTGCAGAGACTAAATGAAATAAAGTAGTACAATAGCCTGGCATGCTGTAGAGGCTTAACAAATGCTAGTTCCCCTAAAAGTAGCCATTTAGTTGTCTTTTCCAATTTCAAGATAATTTTTTCCTCTATGTATTAGAAAATTACATCTGAGTCCAGGGAAATGCCAGTAGCATCAATGTCACATTAGAAGGCTTAGAACAATGATATGTGACACATGAAGGCAATCAGCCTCTGCCAGACTGATGAGGGGAAAGCTGCTTCTTAGCACTGAGGGCAGTTGGTCTGGCAGTCTCTCAGGGCTGGTTTCAAGGGCACCATGAAGGCAGGACAGAGGCAAATAGACAAATGGCTTTGGACAGAGAAGGCAGCCCTTTCCTGGTACAGAAGGAGAAAGCACGGCATGTGGAGTCAGAGGCCCTGGTTGGATGGAGAGATGGAGTACAGAAGGAGGAAGAAATGGGAAAAGTTCTAGATCTCCTCCTGAAGATTAGGCAATTGTGGGGATCCATGGTCTGATTTTAATAAGAAAGTGATGGATATAACCCCTGTCGAACCAAAACCTTGGAGGCATGGGAAGCGTGGATTGGATGATAACATGGGGCAAACTTGTCCAACCCACAGCTCACAGGTTGCATGTAGCTTAAGACGGTTTTGAATGTGGCCCAAAACAAATAGGTAAATTTTCTTAAAACATGATGAGTCTTTTGTGATTTTTCTTTTTAGCTCATCAACTATCATCAGTGTTAGTGTATTTTATGTGTGGCCCAAGACAGTTCTTCCTTTTCTAATGTGTGGCCCAGGGAAGTCAAAAGATTGGACACCTCTGATAGAGGCAGATAGACAACATAATCCTGGTATGAGGTGACACATGGCTGAGCTTGGTAGAGGGAGTGAGGATGAGAAAACAGGGTTGGATGAGAGAAGAAGGACAAAGAATGAAGCAATATGGACTGGAAATTGATTAGAGTTTCATTTAGAGATATGAAGCCTCCTGGATGGGCAGAATAATAGAACCAGTAAGAGAAAGGTTTGAGTCAGAAGACACATCTGTACTTGGCATTGTGCTGGGAGGATACTGTGAGGTTGACAACAGAAGGGTAGGAGGTACTTACATCCCCTCTGGGTTACCACAGAGTCACATGGGACTTGTGTCAACACAATACCACAGTATCTTGACAATTCTCTGAAAATATGGCCTGACTCTTGATTCCTACCCTTGTAGAAGTGGGCAACTAACAGGATGACTTCTGCACTCCCTCAAGCTGTGTTCCTGCCCAGGTTCACTCACTCTGAACACAAGGAACTGGGCCAGGAAGATGATAGTCCATGACACCAGGTGGTACAGAGCATGTCTGTTTCCCAGAATCTTGACTGTATTTGTCTACATTGAAGGCTCACAGCATGGGGCAGAAAGGGAATAGGAAAAAGAAAAGCAAAAACTAAGAAGCCGAAATGTGACTTGCATTGCAGTCCCTGCAGCAATGGGTCTATTTTTACAAATGCCACATGGGGCAGAGGGTGTAAGTTGTCAATTCAAACAGGGCTTCATCTTGGCCAAGGCAGGGTTATATGTGACAACACTGTCTCCAGGCAGCTGAGAAGGAGGACTTCTAATTGCTCTGGGTATCCAAAGTTACAACAACCATCCCAGCTTGTCCTGCTGCCTCAGAAAGGGAGATCATTAATTCTCTGAACAGAAAAAATTGAGGTTTCAAAAATATAAATGCAATACCCTACAAAACAATGACCATATTGTGATATGGTCTGCTTATGATATAAAGGGCTCAATTTCCCCATCACAGAATGGTGAATAATCTATATTTATTTTAAAGAAGTATCAATAGAAACAGGGATCCAAGAAAGACAAAAACAAATATCTAAGACTAATATCTTGGAGGTATAGAAAATGAATTCTAAAAATAATATTCACTGCTTTGTGTACATTTCATTTATTTCTGTATCTCCAGTGCCTAGCACTATGTCTAAGTATTTAATGTGTTGGTAGGATGAATTAAGTAATAAAGTAATACTTTCCAAATATGCCCTGCCCGGGATGTCCTTTCTGTATGTTTCTTTGACTGAAAAATTCTTATGCATATTTTATGTCATATAAGAAATAATATATGAAATATCACTCCCTGGGATAAGTCTTTTTCACCAACCAAGACTGAAAGTATCACTCCATCATTACCTTTAGCACAGCATCGGATTGACCATAGGACCATCAAACAAGTCCTGTTTTCTGTTGTCTTGTTTATCTCTGAGTAACCTGAAGATAGAAAGTATTTCTCATTCTCTCTCTCCTAAATGCCTGGTATAGTTTGGCACATAGTAGGTTCACCATAAATATGAGTTAACAAACTGCTTCGAGAGACAGTGGAAAGTATTGGTGGGCACTAATGACCAATGGAATACAGTATAAAACAGAGGGAAAGGTTAATGATGAATAATCACTGAAATCAGCTGTTTCTTACATCTCCTTTCAACAATATTTATTTGCCAACAGTAAATGATCCACACATTCTTTACAAACTGATATAATCTGTCAGCCATGATTTTCTTGCAGTAAGGCTTTCTGCCACAAGGTTGCAAATAAAAAATAAATATGTGAATGATGTTTTCTATATGGTAGTTGCCTTTTAAAATTATTTTTTTCCAATTATTTCCAAGGTTCAAGTTTGTGTGTGATCTTTTGGAGGGGAGGGCAGCTTCCCTGTAAAATGGACTGGAGTAGATTTCTGAATACATTCTCGAAAGGGAATCTTCCATGCAGCTAATTAAATCCTATTCTATGCATCTCTGTTTCCCCCTAAATCATTATATTTTTTGAAGTTTATGTGCTATCTATCAGATAAATTAGCAGTCTCCGTCCACAACACAGGATAATGAATCAAGTGGAAAATTTTCTCGACACCATTTTCCCTCAGAAAAGTTAGTGACACATAAAACCTCATCTTGTCCTTCCAAGAGAATGACCCCTAACTGTAATCATCAGCTCAACTCTCTCTCTGGATCTTTGAGTCAGTGTGTTCCAGATTATCTTCACCCTCTGGCATGTGAAATCTCAAGTGTCTGAAATCTAACTTAATGCTTGTATCTCTTTGTCCTGCAAAACCAGCTTCCCACATGGAGCGCCTTGCCCTTAGGTGTGATGCCAGCTCTCTCCCAGGCTCCCAACTCAAGACAGACACATCAGAACAGGAGAATTCTAGTGGATTTTCTTGTCACCAGCCCCTTGCATATTGCCTGTAGAATTATAGTTCTAAAATTTCATTTGTTTTATAAATTCTAAACTCTTCAGCCTGGCTCTCAAACCCTCTACAAATTGGCTGTTTGTTACCACTCCAGGCACCCTCTTGAGATATCATCCAAGAGTACTCTATTGAGTCGTTCTATTTTCTGTTCACTAAACAGACCTTAACCTTCAGGCTCCATCCTCAGACTCACCACCATGGATTAATGGAGCTTATCACTTTTTTTCCCCCTGTGCCTGTGCTATGCAAGGGCTTTGGATCTGATGCTTCTGCAGGCTTGCCATTCAGTATGATACCCCCAAAGCCCAGATGCTGACTGTTAGCAGTACCTTGGATCTATATCTGGTAGTTCACAGGTAACCCAATCCCACATCCAGCCCTCACCCTGGTTCCCAGGACCCAGGGCCAGGGATTGTTTTAAAAGGAAGTTCAGAAAGTAGCCAAGCAAAAGCAACCTAGCATCATATCTAAAGATGAAACTGGGACCACTAAATGAAGAAAGAGTAGCAAATTATGAGATGAAAAGGCATGAAAGATGTTTTTCAGATTTGGTGCACCATCTGGGTGAATTAATCAGGACTGTTTTAGTCACTACAATTGGTAGAGACCTAACTTAAACAAGCTTGAGCCATAAAAGGAAGGCATTAGCTCATGCAACTTAAAAAATCCATGGGAATATTGGCTTCAAGTTTGGGTGAATACAAATGTACAGATGATGTCCTTGGACATCTTTCTCTCTCCATAGGTTGATTCTGCTTTCTGCTATGTTTCCTTAAGTTGGTCTTCCGCTTGTGCCAGTAAACTCAAAGCTTTCATCCTAACACCTTGGTAACCCCAGAAGAGAGCGTGCCTCTTTTACAACGATTGCACCAAGATGCAGGATGGTTTCTCAATGGAATGGCTTACACCCTATTCTCATCCCTGAATTAATCACTGTAAACAGGAAGAAGTAATACACCACCATAAAAACCGGCCACTGCTAAAAGGAAAAGGGGAGATCTGTTGGGTGGGTGAAAAACAACCAATGTCCACTCTGATGGATAAGTTAAGGTAGGTGATTCAGAACCAAATGTGTGCTAGAGGCCTGAATCTTGTGATCACTTATAGGTCTCATGCTTGGCCTGTCTTTTATACCCTGGTACATGTGAAAGGAGTCATGGGTGATGATGAGCTAAAGAAATATTCCTTTCTTGGGCCGGGTGCGGTGGCTCACGCCTGTAGTCCCAGCACTTTGGGAGGCCGAGGCGGGTGGATCTCGAGGTCAAGAAATCGAGACCATCCTGGTCAACATGGTGAAACCCCATCTCTACTAAAACTACAAAAAGTTAGCTGGGCATGGTGGCGCGTGTCTGTAATCCCAGCTACTCAGGAGGCTGAGGCAGGAGAATTGCCTGAACCCAGGAGGCGGAGGTTGCAGTGAGCCGAGATCGTGCCATTGCACTCCAGCCTGGGTAACAAGAGCGAAACTCCATCTCAAAAAAAAAGAAAAGAAAAGAAATATTCCTTTCTCATTTTGATATATGGAGTGCAAAATGATAAATCTGTAATTTCAAATGCACCCCTACTCATATCAATTATTCAGAAGAAAATCTATGCATTAAACAGAACTTGGGACTACCCATAAAATAATCTATTCTAGGTAAGGTGGGAAGGAAAGGAATGTGTCATGGTTATAGAAGAAACAACTTCAAATAATTTTCAAAGGTAGGAAATTCTTCAACCCAGCTTATTTCAATTTGTCCATGAGTTGACCTCATATAAACTGCTTACCTTTTAAAAGATAGAGTTTCTTTAGGGAACAGCTCCTTGCTCTAGCAACTTTCATCTGTACATGACTCTTTACTGACCACATTCTGAAGCCTTTTCTTGTTCTGTACCAGGTATTAGAGTCCAAGGTTCCCTCTGAATCCCCCACCACCACTGCTTCCTCCATCTAGGCCCTTGGGGAAATGGATTCTTCAAAGCCCAGGTCAAATTTCTCCTCTCCTATAAGCTCTCCTAAGATCCCTATTTTCAGTTCGTTTCTCCCTCCTCTAAACTCTATAGAATGTTGTTTACTCCCCCACAATAGCATGTATCACAGTCTGGTTTTGAATTAGAGTTATTTATGTCTGTGTCTGTCTTTGCTGATAGACTATGAGCTCTCAGCAGGCCTGGAATAGCTCCGATTCATCTCTGTATTCCTATCCCTTCTAGTGTCAAGTGCAGCCCTTTGTACTGAGGAGATAATCAACAAATGTTTGGCAGATTGCGAATCCAATCATGGGAGTTCCTTGCACAATGTTTTTCAAAAGTCCCATGTTAACTATAGCACTGCTCCTAACATTTTAAAATATGTATACTATCTTTAATAAATAAGAAGCTAATATTTTCTGTTGAGATTGGAGGGGGTCTAAAAATAATCTCTCCCTACTTATGTTCTTAACCAGTTAAAACATTACACAAAGAGTAAGACAGGTAGATTGAAGGCAGCTTTACCACTGATAAAAGTTGAATTGAGAAAGTGGCTAAGGTGGATGGCAATGGTACGGAGATGGGGCAGGGAAGTGCTGGAAAGAGGAGAGCCTGGTCCATCCCTGGCTAGGGCTCCACCCCCAGGCCTGTGCCCACAGACCTAGGTGAGGACAAGCATTTCTGTCTTCCTGCCCAGATCTTGCATTTCCCAAGACTGCCCTGGCCTGCCATGCCCCATTCTGTGTCCATGAAAACCCCAGAGACACAAGCAGCTGGACGTTGAGAGGAACACACCTGCAGAAGAAGACACAAGCAGCTGAACATGGAGACAAACGCCAAGGCATAAGAGCACACCACCAGACACCGGCAGGCCATCCACCAGTGGAATGACGCGGAGTTTGACCAGGAGATCAGAGGAGAGCGCGGACCACTGAGTGGCCCAACTCCAGGGAAAAACCATCTCCATCTGGCTCCCCTACCTGCTGAGAGCTACTTCCACACAATAAAACCTTGCACTCACTCTCCAAGCCCATGTGTGATCCAATTTTTCCAGTACACCAAGTCGAGAAACCCTGGGATACAGAAAGCCCTCTGTCCTTGCGATAAGGCAGGGATCTAATTGAACTAACACAAGCCACTTACAGATGGCTTAACTAAAAGAGCACCCGGTAACACATGCCCACAGGGCTTCGGCAGCTGTAAATATTCACCCCAGACACTGCCATGGGGTCGGAGCTGCACAACCTGCCTGTCTGTATGCTCCCTATAGAGGTTTGAGCAGCAGGGCAATGAAGAAGCGAGCCACACTCCCATCACATGCCCTGTGAAGGGGATAAGGGAACTTTTCCCATTTCACCAAGGAAAGCTTCCTAATTCTGAACCCCAGGTCTCTCTGTAGTGGGCACACCCCTTTAAAATGCAGAGCAGAGGAAAAGCAGAGCAATAAATTTGTGCGCTTTCTGAGCAGGACAGCTCCCGAGAGAAAGGCTGAGCTATGCACGTGTGCCCTTCCTTTCCCCACACTCAAGTCACCCTTCCATGCAAAGACTAAGAAGCAGGTAAAGAGAGGCCTGAGTGTGGCAATAATGAAATGACCCTTCACATGGAAGGAAACATCAGGAGTAGGGTTTGTGTTTTTAACAAACACCTCCTTTCATTAGAAATTATTCAGTAAATAGCTTATCATCATCTACTTTGTTCTGGAGCACTGCTTCAGAACTTTAGATATAGTGGTGAACAGGGCAGCTTCCCGGAGCATTAAAATCTAGAGTGGTAAGCAGAAACAAAATGTTCTCACGAACTTGAGGAGCATCCCTAGGTAGCTGTGGCAGCAGTCCAACCAAGAGATCCATAAATGCCTTACAAAGAAGTAATATTTTTGTCTGTGACTTGAACGATTATAGGTATTATCCTTATTAAAAAATTTTAAAAAATATAGGAAGCATGTTTAGTGGAGAGGTGTGATGGAGGAAAGAGAATTAGAGAAGGAAGCTCCAAACAGAGGGAAGAGAATATGCAAAGACCCTGAGGTGAGAAATGACCTGGAGGGTTCCTGAAACTGAAAAGAAGCTAACCCACTCTAGGGAGCAGGAATGAGAAGGAGAATGCTGTGAAAGGAGATGACAACAGTGAGCAGGAGCCAGTTCTGGCTGTCCTGGTGAACCAGGTTAATGGACTTACATTCTTTACTAAGAGCACTATAGGGAGCCCAGGAAAGACTGCCAGTCACATGTTGCCAAAGGAGCCAGTTCACTTTGCCATTCAAGTCAGTCCATAATTTTGTTTTAAGCTATTCTCTTCTTCATGTCCCTGGAAAGAGGTCTGCACTTTACAGAGACTGCCTTACATACATCACCAAACTCTCTCCTTCTACCTCTATGCTTTCTGTCTGTTGCTTGGAATCCCCCTTCCCACCATGTCCACTTTTCAAAACCTGCTCCTCTGTTAAGTCCATCAGTATCCAACCTCTCACCTGAAATCTCATCAGCCCAGCTCAAGAGAGTAGCACATGATGCAAAGAACATGGGCTTAAAACTCTTTAATTCTAGTTCAGCATCTATTGACTCTCAATAGATTTCTTAATCTCTCTGAGTCCCAGTTAACATCAATCCAAAAGCAGGATAAGATGATCTGTCATGCAAGGTCATTAGGAGGATTAAATGAAATGACATTTGTAAAAGCACCCAGTACATACTAGGTGCTCAATAATTGCTAGGTTCTTTTCTCTCTCTTCCTCTGAGCTAAATCCCTATGTAACATATATAGTGGAAAATTATGTGCTGCTTCGATGTACATTTTTTATTATTATTTAAGTTTTCAAGTGGTCCTATTGACAACCACCAGTGTAAGCAACCAGACATAAGCATGGATTTAAAAATCCGCTATTGCTAGTGGTGGAAATATATTTATGCTTAGAGTCTAGAAGCACCAAATGACCACTCAGGATGAAGCCAATCAAGATTGATGGGGGGAAAACCAGGAAGTAAACAGTCATCAGATTATTTTCTGTGGAGTGGACACTCACAGCAATAGATATGTTTATAAAATTGAGGTGAATTGACATAACATAAAATTAACCATTTTAAAAGGTACAATTTCATGAAATTTTAGGTATCCACAGCGTTATGCAGTCATCATCTATAGCTAGTTCCAGAATATTTGTATCACCCCAAAAGAAAGCCCTATAGCAACTTCACAGAGTTGTCAAGAGGGTTATCATCCCATCCTCTCCCCACCCCTCATCTCTTACGTATACAGCTAAGCCCATAGAAGTCAGGAAACATAAGTAAGAGCACACAGCTGTTGGAATGACAGTTCAAAATTGAAACCCAGGTCTTCAGGCCCAGGAGCCATGTTTTGTGCTAATCACAGCAGCAGATTATTGAGGATTATAAAATGTGCTTTCCCCTCCAGTATGATTTTACTTGTCCCAAAATACAGCCTAATTTGAGATTTACGAATTGGATTCACGCTACTAATGTGGAAGAGAGAAATATGTACCTTGCCACCTCTTCGTCTGTGCCCTAGATTCACAGGGAAGGATCTGGAAGCTCTGGAAATGTCATTTCCAACCCTCTGTCTATTCATTTACTTTCTCTTCCTCTGTCTCACCCTCAATTCTGACTCAATCCTGTTTGTCAGGAAAACAACCAGAATAGGGGTTCTTAAAGCATTGTCCCTGGGCCAGCAAAGTCAACCTCAACTGAGAGCTTGCTAGAAATGCACATTCTTAGACTTTACCCCAAACCTAGAGAATAATAAATTGTGTAGTTTGGGCCAACAACAGTGTTGTATCAAGCCCCTCAGAGGATGGTTGTGATTTACCCTAAAGTTTGGCAATCGCTGGCCTACTGTAGAAGAAAGAGGAGTACCCCCACACACACACCTCTGCAGCTCATTCAGAATCAGAATCAAGGCATACAGCAAAGAGCCCCAGTCTGGGAGACAGGAGATCAGGGTATTCCCCTCACATCCCCCTACAACTATGTGAGCTTTTTCATAACTTCTGTCAAACCTCAATTATACCTCTGTAAAATAAAAGGAATGACATTTATTGAGCTCTTTCAAATGAGCTTCTCAGCTTATTTTTGCATTTCTCACATTATATGCCAGTGTTATAAAAATTGTTTAGTCCAGCAGCCAACATCTGAAAATAGATTGTGAGCTTTTGAAAGCTGGTATTATATGCAATATTAGATCTACAAACTCATGTATGTAATACTTTAAAAAAATTTTATATGGTTCAATTTAGTCAAAGAAAGAGAGAAGTCATCAAGATCTGGAACAAAAAAGCTGCATTTATTGCTTGCTAAACCAGGAAAAATTGTACTTGCAAGACGGTCTCCTCAAACAACACAGGAAATGAAGTTATGTAAGCATTTGGGAAGTGTGCAGTTCCATTATCAAAGTTCTAAAGAGGGTACATTTTGACTCGCTGTGTGTTTAAGGTCACCTTGTCCTCAGTACTAGCTCTCCAGTGTCATCTACTGAGCTGCCATTCTCTCACATGACCCTTGGTCATTGGTTCAAGCAGGTCAGCATCACAGATTATAAACCTCTTCTATAAACTCCTGGGTCAATCTTGAATGCCCAAGAATTCTGTTAACCCTGTTCCAGCCAGTCCAGGACATGACAATCTGCAAAGCTGACTGATACTGTATCAGCTAAAACCTGTCATCCTACCATCCTGCTGGAGCCCTGCAACCTCTTTCAGCCTCTACTTAGGAATCCATCTGGGGCATGTGTGCCTCACCTGGCTTGGTCTAGAAAGTGTAAGATAAAGTTTCCTCTTGCAGGAACTCATCAAGGTCTAACTAAACTCTATTGCTTCCTCTTAAAATTTATTCCTCTAGTCAGAGAAATCATTCTTAGAGCGGTAGTGGAAGCAGAAAAGACAGGATATCTTTGCCTAATCATTCAGTTTTCTCTCAAATTTAGTATATGTTTATAGCACTTTCTGCTTCCTAAAGAACCTAATGTTTGTGACCCCAAAGCCAAGAAAAGGCTGTCTTATTTTTGTTATCGACATTCTCCCTGTCATGTTCCTTCTCTGAGGCAATGAACAGAGAAAGATAAGGATAACTACATACAGCTCCACTCCAATAGAGAGAGGAGAAGGGACGTAAGGAGAAACGGAAAAAAAAAAGTTCACTTAATATTTCATTTTTAATTTTTAAATATTTGTGGATATACATAAGGTGTGTATATTTCTGGGGTTCATGAGATGTTTTGATAAAGACATATGATGCATAATAATCACATCTTGTAAAATGGAGTATCCATCCCCTCAAGTATTTATCCTTTGTGATACAAATAATACATTTATACTCTTTGGTTATTTTTAAGTAGTACAATTAAATTATTAGTGGCTTTAGTCACCCCTTTTTGCTATAAAATACTAGGATCACTGAGTATTTCAGAATTTTTATTCTGCCAAATTTATTTAGCTACATTATTTATTGTTCAATATTCTATGTATATTATTTACTTTTATATAAAAATATTTTTTCAACATTTTTTTGTCCAAGGTTCTTAAAAAGATCTTGATTTTCCAGTCAAGACCAAAAGTTGCAGTGATTATATTAAAAATCAGTAATTATTTTTCTTGATCTAATAAGGATTATATTAATAAAATCAGCTCATATGTTATTACAGAAGGCATATTGTACAATATATTTCTATGTGTTATAAATGAGTTCATTCATTTATTCATTTGATAAATATTTTGTACACGGAATTTCTTATTATGGGGAAAGTTCTATGATTGGCCCTGAGGCAATAAAGAGAACAAAATACACAAAATGCAGTCATGGACATCAGAGATTAGAAATGAAGGTAAAATAAGGATTAAAACAACAAATAATAAGTCACTGTTGATCTACCCTCCTTGAGGTTTACGAATAATAATATGTAACTGTTGACCTAGAGTCATATTCAGGCTCAGGAATAATAATATGTAACTATTGATCTAGTGTATAGGGAATGTTGAGACGGAGCATTATTGTCATTCAGAGGAGGAAGATATTACATCAGTCTTAAGGCAAGATCTATTTAAGGAGATAAATTTAGGACCTTGAAAAATAATTGACAAAAATACAGATATATTGGAGGGTAGGAGAATTTTAGGGGAATATCCTCATTAATAGTAGAGTCCTCATGTATATTTCTGTTTTGTAACTCTTTTTTCAATTATTCATACGCACACACACATATTATATAATATATATATATATATCTTAAAGTATGCCTCTTTCTCATTAGTCTGTAGATGCAGAGAAGGGAAGGATTGGATCAGCTTCATTTACTGGGGATATAATAGTATATCCCCAACAGACAGTGCATAGCAGATGTTCAGTAAATACCTGTGAACAAAAGAGTGAAGGCATGCATGAATGCCAAACAGAAGAAATTTCAGATCAAACTAACATAAATGAGAGAGAAAGGAGTAGTGCAGAAACTATGTGCATAAAGATGTTAGTAGTAGGAAGAATAAAAAAGAATATTGGAGGCACATCATGGCATAAATGGAAGTCACAGCCTCTGTATTTTATTTCATAGGCCTTAGGAAGCCACTGATGCTTTGAGAAATGGCATGAGTAGAGGTGTTTAAGAGCTGTGTGTGCTAGAAAAGTTACTTTGGCTGCACATGGGACCTGAATGGAATGAAGGCAAGCACAATGGTGGATGTACCAGTAGGAGAACATTATATTTGCAGGCTTGGGGAATGGAATGGTAGGGCAGGTGGAGGAGGACCTAAAAGATGTCAGAGGGAGAAATTACAGGAACGAGTAACTTACAGGATCCAGGAAGAGTTAGAGATTATTCCAAGGGTTTAGTTCGGCTAACAAGATGGTGGTAGGACTATACAAATAAATAGGAAACACAGAATTGGAAAATCATCTCTATCTCTCTCTTTCCCAACAACTCTAGTGCCCTTTCCCTTGGTCTGTTGAATAAAATCTAGACAAGTATCATCTTGCATAGAAATTCAGGATGCCTTAAACCAGATCTATGTATCCTGATCACAACCCACGGATAAGACTCCTTACTACTGCACTTCCATCCATCTTAAACCTTACCATTCTAAGTATGGCTTTTCCTAAAGTAATATAGAGAATGTATATTTGTGTATACGAAAAGCATAATTTTTTCCCTTGGCTTTTTTCTAATTTGACATACTTTAAAATTTACTCAAGAGTTTCAAGAATACAAGTCTCAAATACCATTCACCTCGATTCTCCCAATGTTAATGTTGGTTTTATCCCTGTCTCTTCTCCTTCTCTTCCTTCCTCCCACAGAATTAAATCAATTTTTTTTCTGAAATGTTTCAGAATGACTCATAGACATGGTGCTCCCTTACCCTGAAGTAATTCAGCTTGTAGTAGTTAAAGACAATGATAAACGGTACTTATTAATATAATTTCATGGTTTTTCCTAAGCTGGTGTCTTTGTTTTCCTTACCCTCCCAGATAATTGTGTCTTCAGAATAAAGAGACAAGAAGACTATGCTAAGACAATACTAGAACTAAGGACTATAAATAGGCAGAAAAGCCTTTCTTTCCACCTATTGGATTAGATGTCTCATTAGGCATCTCTGCACAGCTTGGTTGAATTCTCTTTGATAGCCCTTATCACATTAGCAACTTTTGTTAATGAAATAATTCTGCATTTATCACAGAGCCTGACACACAGTTTGCAATCAACCAACAATACACACCTATTGAAAGAATGAACCAAGTCCTTCTCTGCTCTTAACCTTTGAGTCACGAAGAGAACTACATGATTGCTTAAGACCGGGTAATAGTAGCTGAAGCTTGAACCATAAATCCCAACCCAGCATTCTCCCTTTAGCAAAATGACTTATTCACAACGTGGGACTTTTTCAACTAAAATATATCCTCCAAATTCTTTGAATGAAAACAGACAAAGAAGCAAACTTATTTCTACTTTTCCTCTAGATAAATAGTTTGCCACTATTATGGTACATCAGAATTACCTGGAACATTTTTTAAAACACAGATATCAGATATCTGAACCCTGCCACCAGAGATTCTAGAGTTTGCAATTGAATTGTCCTGTTGTGGAGGCTACATTATCTTTTTTTTTAATTCTGTTGCCATTGCATCATGCTTTGTTTTGTATTATCGATTTCTCTTTTCAAAATGGGTTTGTGATGCTGCCACCACTATCTCTCAGCTTTGCTAAATTATCCCATAGTAGCAAACAAGCCCCAAAACTCACAGGCTTGCAACAACAGAGTTTTATTTCTCTCCCATAGTATCTGTCCACATGGATAAAATGTGGCTCCTCTCACATTCTCTTCACTGCAGGACTCGGACTCAGACTGACAGAACCGCAACTCTCTGGTCACTGGTCTCAGGGAAGAGCTACTATACGTTGCCTTATGTGAACATCCTTTGCACACAATGAAAGCTCAATATTAAAATTTCTTAAATATCATTATTAGCCCTAAAATTAATTTTTCAGGAAAAGAGGTAATTCAAACTTGTAGACATACTACTTAAATACAGCCAAATTGAAGCACAACCCGTTTGGAAGTTTTGGCAGTGTTTTCATTCTCTCTCTGAGAAAAATGTCTAGATTATCAGAATCTTAATTATCGGTATTATCTACACATAAGAAGGCAGGAAAACCAAAAATGGCTCTGTTTTATTTTTAATGTCACAAGTGACAGCTGGGCCGACCCGAATAGCAATGAATAGTTGGACCCATATATGACAACAATGTTTGGGAATCCATTTCCCCAAATTTGGCCATAATTAATGATTAACAATGATGATGTTCAAAGGCAATTAATCAATATGCAACACAGACCACAAATACGAACTCCCTTCTCAAGGTCTCCCTTTCACGCCGCAGCATGTCAAGCTAAAAGAAAGTTTAAAGATTATCTTGTCCAGTCCCTTCATTATATGTCTGAGACGTCTCAGATGCAGAGAATAGATGTAATCTTCCCAGTAGGCAGTAGCATATCTGTGGCAGGGATAGATTTAGAACCCAGACCACCACTTATTTTATACTCATTAGGTTTCAGTTAGTGCATTGATACAAACTGAGAAGGACTTAGGAGGTGAGACATAGAAACAACCATGTTAGCCACAACATGAACTAAAACTTTGTGTGATGAGCTCTTAAACTGACTTAGTAATATTTCTTTGAAATGAACTTAGCCCCTAAAACAACAGACTTTCCTTGTGGGGATGGAAGGTGTTCCACTGAGGTAGAAAAAGCAAGTCAGAAAATTTTCTTTTGCAGACAGACAGATCCCAAAGGAAATCCAGAGTAAGGTAAGCCATTCCAGCTGGGTTCCTTCTTCCAAACCCACCAATAACATAGGTGAGTCCTCTTCTGGTTGAGGTAGAGTTGGAGAGGTATAAAAAAGTTGGGACAAGAGGCCAGGGACATCATTCTAAAGGATATCCTTGCATTGAAAACATGAGACCAGGAGAAAGAAGACTCTTCCTAACATTTCAATTCCCTAACATTTTCATAATTTATAAAAAAATAAACATTTTTGGCTGGGCACGGTGGCTCATGCCTGTAATTCCAGCACTTTGGGAGGCTGAGGTGGGTGGATCACGAAGTCCAGGGATCGAGACTCTCCTGGCCAACACGGTGAAACCCCATCTCTAAAAAAAAAAAAAAAGACAAAAAAATAGCCAGGCATGGTGGTGCATGCCTGTAGTCCCAGCTACTCAGGAGGCTGAGGCGGGAGAATCGCTTGATCCTGGGAGGTGGAGGTTGCAGTGAGCTGAGATCACACCACAGCACTCCAGCCTGGTGACAGAGTGAGACTCTGTCTCAAAAAAATAAATTAACATTTTTTAAATTATAGATCTCAGTCATCAACCCAGGATCTTCCAATGTATAGACAACCCCTGATAACAGAAAACCAGCAATCTATCACATCATTCCTGCCTCTCTCTTCCTGAAGCCACTCCTTCAGTGTTAACCACCACGCCTCATGCTGTCCTTCTGGTAAACATTTTGCCCCCAGAATGGGTCAGACGGCCCTAAAATATGTCATATATCTATATGACATATTTTTAGATATGTCAAGATATTTATTTGTCCAGTATAATGGTCATTATGTCTATATGACATATTTTAGGGCTGTCTGACCCATTCTGTACCTAATACATGTCCAAGGCCATGCTATACCTAATACTGGAAGTATATGTTTTATTCTACCAAATTATGCCCTGCCACATTGTCCAAGAAAACTCATCAGAGGTTCTGTAATGAGATCAGATGACAAACTACAAGGTGCTCCAGCTCTCAAATACTGGAAATGTAGAGAACTTACAGGTGTGAGCCATGCCTGGCCCAGAAGAATTCTTGATCCCTTAGCTTCTACAACCAGGGCTGTCATACTATAATGAATATATTTCTGTTAGGGAATCAGGTTTGTATACGTTTCAAATTTCTCATGAGTCCCATTTTTAAAGAATCCAAAGAATTAATAGGGCTAAAAGTGTTATTTTGGCACTTACTTAATGACCAGAAAATTAAAAAGAATAAGGTTTCAGTCTCTAAAATCACTTAAATCAGGTAAAATGTTATTCTGGTACTTAATTGCCCCACGGAATAGCAGAAATTCAGAAATACCTGAAGTTGTGAGCATTGCAGATGCTCATGACTAGAATGCTGGTCAGTCTATTTAAGCTATTTAGAGTCTATAGACTTGAGCTGAAACTTATTTAAGAGAAATCTCCTTCAAGTATTAATGGTGTATTTGCCATATCTGATGGGGGGAAATGTCTCACTAATCTATACTATCTAATCTACTTTCTTAAAGGGCTATACTTATAAAACTCCTGCCTTTCACCAAAGCATGGACATACCCATTTGTAGAAACCCCTGTTAATTCAAAACTTCTTAACTCCCTTGATCATGTTGAGCTCAACATTCCTGGCACCCAGGACACTGTCAGTACCACAGCCTTCACGTTATCTTTGTGAGCAAGCATGTTCATTTCTGAGATGGTGCTGTTCCTTCTTGTGATGAAATTCTCTGGGTCATAAAAAGTCTGCCTTCTAGACTTCTCCTCATCCAAACATTTGTTTCTGTTAAAGTCACTCAGCATAATCCAGAAGTAAGGCTGCTATTGATGCTTTGGAAATGTTTGTTCCAGGGTCCTAGTGAGGATCACTTCTTCTTCCATGAATGCCTCAAGACTTTGTCTTTGCTCCTTTCAAATGACCCTGGTCTTGGGTAGAACTTTTTACTGCTACATCTTATTTTGCTGTAGTAAACGATGCCTTCAGTGTTTCTTATTCTTCTGTTCTGCTAAGTCTCACAGAAACACTTAACTGAGTTTCTAACTATTCAATCTGCTTCTTTGGCACTTTTCCTTCTCTAACAAATAGAGTTTTACTATTTGCTGGAATTAAATGCCCTTCTTCTTTCCCTTCTCTGCTTTTTTGGTCAAGATATTTATTTATCCAGTATTATACTCTTAATTTTATCTTTTATGATGTTTTTCACAATGAGATACATAAAATTAATAATTTCTTGGTGTGCCAAAAGCTTCTCCCATTTAAACAAGTCTTGCCTGTTATTATTTCTTGATTTGAAGTATCCAATCCAGGAGATAATCTCCCATCTGACTACATCTAAAGTAGGCTGGACTTAATATATCATTATTTTGCCTAGACCCTATGTGTTGTGGTAGAAAGAATCCTAAAAGAGTCCCTAAGATATTCTACCCTAATCCCTGGGACTTTGAAGAGGATAAAATATCACACTGGGGATTATGTTACATTAAATGGCAGAAGGAATTCTGAAGATCTAATTAAAGTTACTCATTAGCTGACACTGAGTTAATCAAAAGGAAGATTTTGCTATCATGTAATTAATCTAATCACTTAACTGTGAAGAGTTATCTCTGATGGTAGCCTTAGAATCATAAATCCAGAATTATATTAAATGTTTTCTAGTCGCATAGACAATAGCTACTATTCCACCTGCAACATCTATGTTATGGTAAAATCGATCCAGTTCTTTTGCACGTGTTCTATTGATCTCTCTTGCCTGTCCAGACTTTCTGGATCACTCACATGTCTCTCCTAGTCTTCAGGGGATGTTTTCTAAGTATAGATTCTTAAATGGTCACTTCTTAGTGAGTGCCAGCATCCTGGCACATGAATTCTAGCCTAATTTCCAAGATCTTTCCTCTTTTGCTTTATTATATTTCATTGTACAACTGTCATGTTTTCTGATCTAGTAACAACCAAAATGTTCCAATGCCCTCTTTTAGAGCAATTATACCAAGGTGCAGTTACTTTTATCTTTTATATTTGCTTACCATAGCCCTTAACATCAAATTTCCCTTTTACGTCTGCCTTATTATTTTTCTAAGACGTCAACATTTCTTCTAAGGCAATCTCTTTTGTTTCTGTTTTAACACTCTCTTCCTATGCTTAATTTACATTTTTCTATTGCTATTGTCCAGATAGTAAGGCTAACGCATACTAGTCAATATATTCTAGTTCTTTCTTGATTTTGCACATAATCCCTTTTTGGTAAATATTCAAGGCACAGGCAGCCTTTATAGTTACCTTATTAACATCTGGATTTTCAATAATTATCTCTAAGAAAATAGTTTATTTTTTAACGGTGAAGATCTTCCTTTATTTTGTTTATTGATCAAATATACCACATTCTGTAGACAAATTCATTTTGTCTTGGGATACTAAAGTGAACAAACTCCATGCCAACTTGAGACCATGCCGTGGTGTGTAACTGTCAGGAACCCGCAGACAGGCTCATATTTGTAAGAAGTTAGGACCTTCAGGGTCTTTCTTTGGTCTTTAGTGCAGCAAAGGGAATTTACAGCAACAAGTTTATTGCTGCCTGCCTGGGCCTGACAAGAACAGTTTAAAGCAAGAGCTTGATACATTAGGGCTCTGCAGTACAAAAGGAACATAGCTAGCTGTACAGTTTTGAAGTCCCACTTGCAGGTCTGACACTTGACTGAGGATCTTGGGAAAAGCGGCAATTTTGTTCCCAACATGACCAAAAGGTTGTGATCTCTGCCTTAACCTTGCCTGAAACACGAAGGCAAGCCACATGTGAATGCTTTAAGGTCCATTTACAACAGCCCCAAATGAAGATCTAAATGGCCATCATAGTCTACGGCATGTTCTTATTAAAATTCTACCTTGCTTGTATAATAAAACCTACTCATTTGCAGACAAAGCCTCCAGAAGGACCAAGTACAGCAGTGTAAAACCAAAACCAGTCCCATGGTTCAATACAGGTCAATACAAACAGATACCACAAGTCAGAGCTTTGGGTCCAACACCATGCTTCTGGCCAACAATCCTCTATCCCACACCTTTTATTTTCTCCTTAAATATTATTTCTTATCTGTGTTTAAGATTATTTGCTTTCACCAAATGGCAGGATATTGGTAGTCAATGAGTAATATCTCTTTCTTTTCTAATAATGGAGCCAACTGAGAACTAGATTCAGCTTGCAGAAATGAAGATCAAATATCAGCTTCACTATGATAAAGGCTGTAAATAGTTATTAATACAATTTCCATGTAGAGTTAATGAGCTTACTAACACTCTGAATTCAACCTAACTCCAAATTGCTGTTTCCCTCTTTGGGCATATAACGTCAGCCCCCACTAAACTGGTGCATAATGGAGAAAAAAGACTGAATGTTTTCTCCTTACAAACAGGAATATTCCAAAAAGAAGAATCAGAATGAAGTGAGCAATTCACTAGTCAATTAAATTACTCTTTCATCTCTGAGGGTGGAGATAAACAAAGAGGCCAAGATGTTGATGTAGTGGAGGACCTTCTGCATAAAAACATGAAGCCAAGGAGGAAAAGAAGCCAAGGAGGCTTAGCACTGAGAAGTTAGAATCTTGGCTCAATTTGGGGTGTTGCTAAAGAAATTAAGTCAATCATATAGATGGAGATGCATTAATAAATTATTAAATGCTACTCTTCATATAAAATTCAGAGATATAAGGAATTAAGAAATTATCCAATATAATCATTAATTTATTCATTCATTCCTTTATACCAGCAAGATTTATTCAAAGTCAACAATATATATGACATTGGTCAACCCCTTCTTTTGAAAATGAAGAAACCAAGCACTAGAGAGGTAAAGCAATTTGACCAATGTCATGTAACAGTTTGGAAACAATGAGCAGACATCGAAATGTGTGGTGTGAGGCAGGTCACATCTGAAATGTTGAACGCAGTACTAGCCACCTCCAAGAAATTATTGACAATGACCATGACCTAAAAGAAAGAAGCCAGATTAGCAAGGGAAACTGCAGAAAATACGTCATGTGAGAAGTGGAAGAAAGTATGCCGTGGTGGAAAAAATTTATTCTCCAGCATTAGATGACCTGTTTTCCATACACAGATTCAATCATGTGGACTTGCCATAATTGTGGTCAGGTCCCCCCATCTTCCCAAGCTTCTATTTCCTCCTCTGTAAAATGGAGGTGATAATGAAGTCGCTGCTGTTCTCACAGAATGGTAATGAGAATTATAGATGATGATGACCCAGGATAATTTATGTAAAGCTGATGTGAAGTTAGGTGCTTATTATTGTTGTTGTTTGTTGCTAATATTTTTAAAACAATAGAATTGAGCATGTAGAGTCAAGAGACAATAAGATCAAGTTGAGCCATGGATATTTGAGACACTATTTCTCAAAACAAAGGGAAAAAGATGAATAAAATATCTATTTGTTTGGCACTTTTTAAAATTATTATTACAAACTCACAACTAAATAGTGCTGTGATTATTGTGATCTTAACTATGCAGATGAGGAAAATGAGGCATCAGAGAGGCTGTGAAATTTGCCCAAAGGAGCATGGTGAGTAAGTAGAGACAAGACACAGGTGAAACGCCCTCTCTCTCTGCACCACAGTGCCAATCAATATACCCTAAAACACAGCACAGCTGGGAGAGCAGATCAGCGAGGTAGAGCATGAGCTGGGATCAAACTTGAGTTTTCCTGGCTGGTGCAAAGCATAGCTACTTTCCATCATCAAGGCAAGGAGCAGGATGAGAGAGGTGTGAGCTCTAGAATAAAGCTCCTTGGATTTGCATCTGGATTCTGCCAATTACTTGCTATAGAGATTTAGGCAAAATAATCTGTCTCCCTTTTCTCATCTGTAAAATGGCAATGATAATACATGATCTTTTCAGGCCATTATGATGTGAGAACATGTGAGACAATGCAAGTAGGATGCTTGCAATTGCATGCCATAAATACAAGCATTATGTTGAGCTCTTTGCCAGAGGAGATAGGATATGCAGGCTTTTGTTCTCAGGTGCAAGAGTGGGAGAGACACTGAGCCAGATAACATTCAGATTCCCTTCAAACTTTTAGACCCTAACCACACTTTTCTTTCCCACTACCCTATTTATTGCCAGCCAAAGGCCTCATGGAAGAGTCCTGTAGCCCAGCCAAGTACTTCACTCAACAATGATTTTGATCATAGCAAAAGGAATTTGGAAAATAACATCAAAGTGCTAGGTACAAAAATTGATTTTTAAAAATAGGTACACTAAAGCCAGTTCAGAGAATTTGCTGGCATAGTTCAGATATTTAGGGATTTTTCTGCCTCTTCTTTTAAACTGATCAAACATTTATCACAGTGTCCAAAAAGGCCCAGATTCCAGGAAGCCCATACTGAGGCAAAAAAAGGTTTCGGCTGGACAGCATGCTGTCATATCTTGATGGCAGAGATCAAACTTCACTCAGGGTGTGAGGAGGGGACAAGTGTTAACTGACAGTTCTAACTGTAGGATAAGAATAAACAAGGTGGCATTATTTTCCAAGTCCCATTGATATCAGGTGAAAGTGACAAACAAACCAAAGTGTTTCCCTATCCTCCACATAACTCAATGTTAACAGGGCTCTACTTGAATTAAAGATAAGTTTCTATTTAAGGTGATATATATTTGGGTTTATTTTTTAATAATTTTTTAAAATAAAATTTAAATTAATTTTTAAAATAATTTTTTAAAAATTATCATAGCAATGGAGGGTTGGGGGTGGTCACTCTTACAGAATGTTGATGAGCATGTGTGATCTTTTTGGAAGGCAGTATGATAATACACATGCATCCAACCCCACCATGTGTTTTAACCACCCTAAAATCTGATTACTAAAAACATTATTAAGCATGTGTAAGAAATATCAATGAGTATGATCAATGCAGCTTTGTGTGTGACAGCCAAAAATCAATAGAAAAGAAAGGTTCAGAACTATGAAACCAGTGAAATAAATCATGACATATTTATTAATTGGAAAACTAGCTGGTTAATAGACTGAGGATTTAGAGAAAAAATTAATGACATAGGAAATCATTATAAGCAATTGTCTAGTAAAATGAGCAGGTTATTAAAGAGTATGAGCTGTATAAGTGTAATTGTGTGCATTCATTTACATAGAAAAAAATAAAACCTAGAAAGATGGATTACTAAAATGTTCACAGTGGTTATTTGGAGATAGTGGGATTCAGACACTTTTTATGTTCTTTTTTACAGTTTCATGTATTATCCAAATTATTTCAAATAAATTTTACAATAAATATCAATTCACAATAAGAAATAAAATCAATAAATTATTTTAACAAAGATCTACTGCTACTTTTTATAGGCAAAGACGACAAATGGAGATTTGCAGAAGAAAATATCATATGAGTTATCATGGTAGTCTCCAGGGAGTTAACTGATCATCCACATTATTTAACTGCATCTCCATCCTTCATGTGATAGGAAACAGAGTTTTGAAGTTGGGATAATAATAAAAGGCCCAAATCACCTCTGCCACTTTATGACCATGTGATGTTAATCTTGCTGAGCTTTAATTTCCTCATTTGTAAAATAAAGATCAATAGTTCAAAGCTTTATTGTGACAACTCATTGAGAAGACAATTTTGAAAGCAATTGAACATGGCCTGTTCATAATTGGACCTTAATACATGCAAGATGCATTACTGTATCATTCACCTATTTTAAAAAATCAGTTAAAAACATTAAATGAGATAATGTCTGAAATGCAATTATGTGATAGAGGACACAGAAAGTAAGCACCCACTGAAGATTGGCTCTCTCTTTCTCTCTTCTTTAGTTGTATCTGAACTTTATTCCCTTCTCAAGCCTCTGCTCTCATTGCCTTTTTAGGGCATAAGACAGCATCACCAAACAGCTTTCCAGGAGAGCTGCTACCTCTGCCAGTGGCAAAAAAGGAGATAGGGAAGCTGCCACAGCATCTCTTGGCTCCAGGAAGAAACCACCTTGCCTGTGGCCTAGAGATAGAAGGATGACACCTCATCTAGTTACTTTATACACGCCAGTTCTGCACTAGCAAAAACTCAGAGGCCAACACCAGACTGGAGCCTGAAATGTTGCTACATAAAACCCGGTGTCTCCATGACTGAGCTTGCCAGCTGCAACAACAATAGCATCAGAAAGATTGCTTCTGATTAACGTCTCCTTCCAAATCTCACGTGAGTCAACTGCTGGCAGAAACTAAATTTAATCAGAACCCTACTTGTAAGGGAGTCTGGGGAATGTGATGTTTTTAGATTACTAGTTTTACAAAAATAAATGTATATAGAAGGAGGTTGGAATGGAGGTTGAGTGCTGATCTGCTGTATCCATATTGTATCTCCTTTAGACTCTGACATGAGAGGTGGTCTTTCCCCGAACCCTATCCCTTAGAAGATCCTGAATATCACAGATGTAATAAGAGTAAATGTATAAAAATATATTTATGCACCTGTCTCTTGGGAACCTATATTCAACAATGGCACAGCACAACCTGTAAATCTAAGCATCAGCTCACAGACATTGTTCAGGCCCAAAGAAGTGTTTTTCAAGATCTCTTACCACATATTCTTGAAATGAAAGATGACCGAGTCCAAATTGCACATAAGCTTGCGAATGGAGCCACTTCAGACTTTGGGTGTGGACACAGCTTTGCACAAAGGACCTAAATAATTAAAATATTTGGGAAGGGGAAAAGAGCAAATGATTACCTTATGAATTTTTTCCTCTTATATATAGTTTTTTGGCATTATTTAAGCACCAGATTTCCAGGAATATCAAACATCCATTTTTCTTGAATCTCTTTGTATTACAATTTGGAAGGTATTCCCAATTTAGAATAATTGCACAAATCAACTGAGAAACATTTCTATATTAATCCATGTACTTACTCTTAAAAGTGTGTATTTTTAAGCTTAAATATAACATGTGTTCAGTAGTATCCCAATTTTTTACATTGGCAACTTGGTGAGCATTGAATGGAAGAAACATGAATATTTTATTTTTATAAATATATTTAATAAGATTTATATGCATAATTATTTTGAATACTTTTATTTAAATTTTGATATTAAATTATTTTAACTATATTTCATATTTCTATTTTAATAAGCAATATTAAATATTATATAAGCCAGCACAGCCAAGGTGGGAGAATGGCTTTAGCCCAAGAGCTTGAGACCACATGAGCAACATAGTGATACCCTCATCTCTACAAAAAACTAAAATATTAGCTGGGTGAGGTGGCACAGGCAGGTAGTCCCAGCTACTTGGGAGGCTGAGGTATAAGAATTACTTGAGCCAAGGAGGTAGAGGCTATAGTGAACCATAATTACACCTCTGTACACCAGCATGTGCAACAAAATGAAACTCTGTCTCAAAAAATAAAAATAAATACTTTGTGAGACAATTTTGAAGATGAATGCAAAATAATTTTAATGTTTTATGTTTACACTTTTAGAAATATAATTTACATTTTAGTTTACATTTAGTTTACTTTTTCTGAAAATATATTTAAATTGTATATACTTCAAATAGAGCTGTACTTTATATTTTAATTTTTAGAAGATTACTGCCAATAGAACACACAAAAAACAATTTTTTTACAAAAGCATAATAATTTTGTTGAAATAAAATCAACAGAATACACAGATATGAACAATAATTCAATTCAGTTGCTGACATATTTTGCTTACTTCCTTTCTTTGTTCTACTCCTATTCCTTGGGGTCATAGAAAAGACAACTATTCTTCATTGTACCTGTCAGACCCTCAAATTTTCAAGAAGGCAACTGTGGACGCTGAATCGTCCCCTTTCCCAGGTCTATTTCAGATTAAGTATATACTCTCCATCCATTGTCCATTCAGTCACTTCACCATTATTTAAAGTGAAAAGCCCTTTGAGAGTACCTACTATGTGTTGAGCATTGTGTCTAAGCACCATGCACACAGAAATTAAAACATGTAAAGATGTCAATTTACCTCAAGGAAAATCTTGAGCAATCTCTTTTGATATTTGATAGCTATTTGATAGTTATTTCTTTTAAGTGCAGTGCCAAGAAGAGAGCAGCCTATCCAGGCAAAAGAATGCAACTATTTTCTTTTATCCATCCTCTTATTAAACATCCATTAACAAAAAAAAATAAAATATTGCCTGCTCATGATATGTCAGGAGACTTAGGGATTCTAAGATGGAAAAAAACAGAATTGTTATCCTTAAGGAGTTCAAGAGCAAATGATAGGGAGAGAGACAGTTCTCAGAATGTCTACATTGTGTTAGATTCTATGACAGAGGACAGTATAGGATGTTATGCGCATTTTCTGCCAACTCAAAAATAATTTCATTTTACTCCATTTCATCTTCAAACTACAACCTATGTAGGCAGCTTGCTTATACTTATTGTCACCACTTCCTCACCTCAGTGAAATTTTTAATTCACCAAAATCTAATGTCAACCCCGACTCCCCACTTACACTGTTCTAAGCAAGCTCAGCAAAAATCTAGACCTAAAGCCAAAGGGGATTTTCATTCCTTAGCTTACTTTACATGAATGTCTGCCTCCTTCTCAAAGCAACTCTTCCCTTTGGCTTCCGTAACAACACATTCTTTCAGTGGCTTCTCCAAACCTCTGGCTAATCATCTCCGTTTCTTTTGTTATTTTCTGTTATTCTGCTCATCTTTTAAACCTTAGTCCTGTTAAAACGAACTAAATACAGCCTGAGAAGGACTTTGTACTTTTATATTAGAGTCCTTGTAGATAAACTGCAGCCTAGCTTAATAGGTAGACAAGATTAAAAACCTCTTAGGAGTATGCACCTGTAATGATAGCTAAGTCTTGACCAATCCAAGCAGCCGTATTTTAACCATTAACACACTGTTGAGAGTGTTCAAACTGTGTTTAAATCAGGCACAAGCATATCTGTAACCAATCCAGCTGTTCCGTACCTCACTTCCGATTTCTGTATCTTATTTCGCATTTTGTGTCTATAAATCTTCCACCACATGGCTGCGCTGGAGTCTCTGTGAATCAGCTGTGATTCTGGGGCCTGCCCAGTTTGCGAATGGTTCATTGCTCAATTAAACTCCTTTAAATTTAATTCAGCTGAAGTTTTTCTTTTATCAGTCCTATAGATGTTTCCCAGAAACATCTCCCTATTCTCCCTGGGTGATTGAAACCATCAATATGCTGAATACTGGCTGATGTGTAACTGCCAAAATCTTTCTTCTGAGTTACCAACTGCGGACTCAACACTTCTTAGACATCACGCAGGCCCATTAAACTCAGGCTAAACCAATAAACCATTTTCTACCTCAGATGTGTTTCTCCTCCTGCAAGCCCTATCAGCGAAGGAAGAAGCCATTTACCAAAATTTGGTCCTTATCATTGATGCCTGTAGTCTCCCTCATGTGTTTAATCAGCAACAACTATAAATTTCTGCTCCTAAAACAGTCCTTGTCTCTCCATCATACTGCTGCTATTTTTGCTCAATCTCTCTGTGGTTTCCAGCTTGCCTCCTGCTTTTCCAAAATGACCTGTCATCTAAAAATGCAAATCTCATTCATTAAAACTCATTCATTAGAACTTCTTAATGACTCCTATTTTCCTGACACATAAAAGAATAAAGAGTGTTGGGAAACAAGACTCTTGGAACTACAGGAATATAAGGTGCAAAAGGAGGACAGTCGTGTTCATAGAAAGCAAGAACTTAGCACACACTAAGGTGGAATAAGGAGGTGATCACTGGAGCATCTATCTCCAATGACAGTAAAACAGAACTGAAATAAATCAGAACAGCTGCTAGTAAACTCAGGTTTTTATCCAGAACTTACAGAATTGGAGAAAATCACAATAGCTTCACTTCCACCAATAAAATGGTGTTCTAAAGTGAAAAAAAAAAAAAAAGAATATTTCTTACTGGTGCTTTGCTCATTATCTATTTAGAAATTTTGCAGCACGCCACTGAAAATTAAATCATGCCACTAGAGGCAGCAATATCGACGACAGTTACTTAAAGCTAGCTGTTGCAGTTGAAATGCTGACAGCAACTAATCATGAAATATTGCTATTGTAATAAAATCCATTTGTATGTAGCATCTGTCTTTAGTGGAATTAATAACAGATATCTTCTCTTCAGTGATACAAACACTGAAATGCCGTGTTATATGATTCCATTTATGTGAAAGTCCAAAATGGGGAAATCTATACAAATAAAAAGTTCCTGCAAAAATTGAAAATTTAAAAATTTAAAAAATAATAATTGCTTAGGACTGGGAAGGAATGGGGATAGAGGGGTAATAGCTTAATTGATAGTTTAATTATAAAATTTAAAAACTGTGAAATAAAACATCATTTCAGGTAAGACATTGTTACCTTTCCCATTCATGTGTATGTCATCAAGCACTTATAATCTTTAAAAACCATGAAATAAAACATCATTTCAAATAAGACATCTTTTTTCACATTCATATGTGTGTCATAAAGCCCTTATTTGGAATAAAAGCAAATAGTAAATAATTTTAGTCATAAAATTGTCATCTGTTTTATTTCATGGAATAAATATTGAACAAATTTTTTAATACAGGTTTGAAGGAACCCAAAGTTATTAAACTGCCACAGTCTCAAACATGCCTTGAAATTTAAGGAGCAGATTTTACTGTTTTTCTATGGCCAGAGTCACCCCATCTTAGAAAACTGACTGCTATTAACAACACTGACGGCAGAGGCACAAGGAGGCTGTGGAGAAGAATAGATCAATAGAGAATCAGGAAGGGCCTTGCATGGACCCATGATGAGCATTTACCATGAGCCAAGAGTGAACAGGACCAAGAAGAAGGAGAGAGGGAGGAAAGAGGAGAGGAAAGGGGAAAGAAACCAAGTCAGGATACTTAGTTTCTAGTCTCAACTCTAGTTTCAGGGCTGCAGTCAAGTTATTTTCTTCTGAGCCAGCCCAAAATATAATACAAGCCACATATGTAATTTAAAATTTTCTGGTAGCCATATTTAAAAAGTAAAGAGGAAAAGATAAAATCAAATTTAAGTTGTTTCTATTTAGGCCCAATATATCCAAACTGCTATTTTTAATAATCAATTAACAGCTATTAACAATATATTTCACACTTTTTCTTACTAAGTACTTGAAATCTGATGTGTATTTTATACTTTTGACATATCTCAATTTAGACTAGCCACATGTGGATGCTGGCTAAACTATTGCTCAGAGTATGTCGGGGCCTCACTCCCCTTCTCTATGAAAAATTTTAAAAGTAGAGGTGTTCTGTGCATTCTAAGTGTCTTCCTGGCTCTGACATTCTGATTCTTACTAAGAGATCTAAAGTATGTCTAGGCAAATTCTATACTCCTACACTTTGTGGTCTCTGAACTCCTCTAAGCCAAACAGGAATCATAGATTGAAGGAGGATTGTAAAGATTACTCTTCATTATCTTTGATCTGTGGGCATCTTTTAGCCAGGAAGACGTAAAGTCAGGAATTAGAGTCAGTGAAATTTCTGAGCCATATGGAAGCTGACCCATAAGCTTTCTCCAATTACGCAGACATATCATTCACATTAAGCTTTGCTCTGCAACTTCAAATCCAGGTTAGCAAAGCACAATACAAGCTGAAAACAGACACCACGCTGCCTTTCAATGTCCTCCATCCACACGTGCCCTCTCCATGCATCCACCCCACATTCTCCTACAGCAGAATCCTTCCTATGCAACTTTACATACCTCTCCAGAATCAGGGGAGGGTACCCATGTATTTAGCTAAACAGACATCACCATCCAAGCCATTCTGCAACCCAAGGGATAAAACAGATTCTGTACAATCCGGAATCCTCTTCGATTCTGAAATGTTACCAAAATTACTGGTAGGAGAGGGTCGCATTCTCTCTTATGCTTGATTACCATCTAGTGTTGACTCCTAGTGTGACCATAATGTTGCACGTATTTTAATTCTTCCCTACAGGAGGAGGGCTTTTGGCTGCTCTTTTTGTCTTGTCTGGAAACATGCCCCTCTGTCTCATCATGCCATGAAATGTAAAAATAGAGGTATCCACCATTGCGGAAGACAGTGTGACGATTCCTCAAGGACCTAGAAATAGAAATTCCATTTGACCCAGCAATCCCATTACTAGGTATATATCCAAAGGATTATAAATCGTTCTACTATAAGGACACATGCACACAAATGTTCACTGCAGCACAGTTTACAATAGCAAAGACCTGGAACCAACCCAAATGCCCATCGATGATAGACTGGACAGGGAAAATGTGGCACATATACACCATGGAATATTACGCAGCCAACAAAAACCATGAGTTTGTGTCCTTTGTAGGGATATGGATGAACCTGGAAACCATCATTCTCAGCAAACTGACACAGGAGCAGAAAATCAAACACCACATGTTCTCACTCATAGGCGGGTGTTGAACAATGAGAACACATGGACACAGGGAGGGGAGCACTACACACTGGAGTCTGTTGGGGGGAAATAGCAGAGGGACAGTGAGGGTTGGGAGTTGGGGGGGGATGGCATGGGGAGAAATGCCAGATATAGGTGAGGGGGAGGAAGGCAGCAAATCACACTGCCACGTGTATACTTATGCAACAATCTTGCATGTTCTTCACATGTACCCCAAAACCTAAAATGCAATTTTAAAAAATTTAAAAAAAAATAGAGGTATCTGTCAGTCCTCATTACTATGAGAAGTAGGCATCATTCAGTCTAATCTTAAATTGAACGAAATTCCTGGCATATGTCTTGATTTTAAAAGCTCTTTTTTAATGACTTTAGAGGGAATTTGGAAAATATCACTTTTAACAAGGACAACATGCAGGTCACCACACCTTTATTCCATAAGCATTTGGTGGCCACTTATTCTGTGCCTACTTCTGTGTTAGGTCCCAGAGGTGTATAGAATGACTCCTACCCAACATAATGTCCACTGGGATGTTAATAGAGGTGTGAATAGGAAGGCTTTTCAGCCACAGAGACACATGCATTTGCTCACACACTCAGCATTGATCTCATGTCTCTACATTGAAATATTATGATGGGCACCACAGATATATGTAAATAACTTATGATATGGAGAACAAAGCAAAAATATATAGTCATAAAAGGAAAAAAATAATTTAAGTCAGCTCCCAAAGAGTGTACCTTTCCCCAGGGCAGGCAGTATTACCATACTGGTGGAAAGCACTTTGGACTCAGTGGACTAGGTTTGAGTTTTAACATTGGAGGAATCTCATAAGTTCTCTGAACTTGAGGTCTTCTCGCTTATAAAATAAATTGATGATATCTGCTATGTTTTTCCCCCAGGAGTTCCATAAAACATAAATAACATAAAAATATATTTTTAGGTAGTAATATATGTTTTGAAAGAAAAAAGTCTGGGCACAGTGGCTCACAACTGTAACCCCAGCACTTTGGGAGGCTGAGGAGGGCAGATCACTAGAGGACAAGAATTCGAGAACAGACTGGCCAACATGGTGAAACCCCGTCTCAACTAAAAATACAAAATTTAGCAGAGCATGGTGGTGAGTACCTGTAATCCCAGCTACCAGGAGGCTGAGGCAGGAGAATTGCTTGAACCCAAGAGGCAGAAGCAGTGAGATGAGATCACGCCACTGCACTCCAACCTGGGTGACAGAGTGAAATTCCATCTGAAAAAAAAAAGAAAGGAAAAGAAAGAGAGAAAGAAAGAGAGGGAGAAGAAAGAAATAAAAAAAGAAAAAGAAAGAAAGAGAGAGAAAAAGAAAAGAAAGAAAGAAAGAAGGAAAG
>NW_016107328.1:5248567-5257149 GCF_001604975.1 Cebus imitator
AGAGAGAAGGAAGGAAGGAAGAGAACAGCTGGTATGCTTGAAACTGGCTATTGTTGAGGTGTTGAGAGGGGGCTGACATTGACATTTAAAGGGAAAGAAGCTGTTCCAAGCCATAAAAAGATTGGCATGGGGAGGACATAAGAAGACTGGGGGAGGTCCCCGGTGTCTGTTGAAACCCAAAGCAGAGAGGACGTAGGGTGTGGAGGAGCTATTGTGAAGGTCCTGCCATCAGAGCAAGCTCAGCATGTTAGAGGCACTGAATGATAATCATGTGTCTGGAGAAAAATGGGCAAGAACAAGCTGTGTCAATGTTTATGACACAGAGGCAGTCAGAAACCAGACCACAGAGGGCCTTGTAGGGCCTGGGAAGGGGTTTGGAATTTATCATAAAAGCAAAGGGCGCTTGTCATTATTAAGCCTCAGAAACCCAACTGGATCAAAAGCAGAGGCATTAGGATGTTCCCCATGTTCTCTCTCACTCTCTCTCTCTCTTTCTCATTTTTACATTCTCTCTCTTCATATGCTCACAATTAAAACCTGCAGATCTTACACTTCCAATAAAGAAGCAAATGATGCCCATTGAGATGTTATAGAAGGATCCTAAGGGAGGTCCTTGCTAGGGAGGGCAAACCATTTCCAAGTGAAAGGCATAGGAGGGCAGTAAAAGGAGGTGACCTCTGAGGAGAAATGCTAACTCCAGAAGCTTTGTGCTTCTGTGGAGAGGGCAGAACATGCTTGGATTAAGGAGATATGGGTCCAAACACGTCCCAGTTGAGTCAAGTTGGGTAAAGTATCAAGCCACTGTGAGCCACCATCTCATCTGTAAAAATAGTACAGAAATACCTACTTCACAGAGTTTCAGAGATGATGAAAGATGACAGCAAACATAAAGGAGAGGCTGGTCCTGCCAGGTAGCCAAATGCACTCCATCGACAAGCCAACAGGCTGTCTTTCTGCTTTGATTACCGTAGTCTGCCTCTTCCTGTTCCCTTTTAGCCTGAGAGAATCACTGAATGTCCCTTTGGGACAGTTTAGGGCTACAGTGGAGGAAGTCAAGATGCTGAGAGCCAATATCTGGCATATTAGCTCATCTTTTGATGGCTTCTAGATTGCCAGCTTCTCTTCCCTTTGTTTCCCTTCTGCCTCTGCTGAGTGAGGCTGGAAAAACACCTAAGTTTCCCCAGAGGAAGGTGAGAGGAAAGTGGACACTCCCTAACCTCTGTCTGCATTGATTCTGGGCTCCGGAGAGTGGTCAACAGTGTTTTCTCTGGGGTCATTCATAAATGTCTCTGAAGTTCTCTCTGACTTTTCCCAAACTGTCCCAATCTGGTTGCCTGATACCTGGTTTTACAGAAATGTTATGTGCCTTTCTCTTCTTTTTCTTTAAAATGCTGTGTTTTTAAAATTATGATGTGAAAGGCAGAACTACATAGGTACTTGTTTTTAATGTTTCATAGAAATCCAGGACTTTTGATAAAGCCCAGTGTTCTGTAATGTTGGCATCAGATGGAGAATTAGATATAAAATTTAAGTCTTCTCAAATGAGAAAGGAGATACAGAAGGTGAAAATTCTGTGTCCAAGACCACACAGTTTATTGAATAATAGTCAGAACTAAAGCTGAGGTTTTCTGTCTCCTGATTTATTGTTCTTTCCCTACATCTTGCTGCTTTGCTATCTTAAGTGAGCATAGTAAAAACAATAAATAATTCCACTTTAAATCCTTTGTAGATTCACTAGTAAAAAACTTGTCACATTGTGGCTCCTTAATCAGAGTTGTATGAATGTATGTGGGGATAATTCATGAAATGAAGATTGCAAGAAGAAGAATGTTTTGATATTTCAATAGAAATATTCAAATAACTAAGCATATTTGGGACTCATCTAATATCCCTGCAAGAAATTCCCTCTAGGAGTTCACTGGTCTGCTATTGCTAAAATGTTCTTGAAGGAAAGGAGCAATGACTTGACATTAATGTTACTCCCATTGGTTAGGTAGACGTTTTCTTTTCTCCCATATTTCTCTACAGGTAGATAAATAGGGAGGGGGATAGGAACAAAAGCACAAAAGTAAAAGTAGTACATGGTTGTCATGGATGGATGATAAAAGATGTGGTAGGAAAAAATGCAATCTATTACCTAGAAGATCCTGGAACTCAATCATTTACAGACAAATCTAGGAAAAACAATGTTGAAAGCAATTTTTGCCCCTGTGATTTTTAAGCTGGATAAAAGAAGTGTCTAAAAATAGAGCTCTTCATTAAAAATTCAAAAGGATGCAAGATATAGTGGAGATTAAAGTGATTTATTGTATGAGAGCAGTTCTGGAAGCTGTTTATTTATAGGCAATTATACACATTCTCAACAGGGACAGTACTAGCCTGAAAGAAGATATGCCCCATATAGCTTCTGGGCCAGTTAGAGCCTGTGCATTCTCTAGAACACTGCTCTTCTCCTAGGCTAAGCCCAGAGGCATGAGGAGCGATGAGATGGACCACTGGGGCTTCCAGCCCCAGTGGTTTCCTGAACCACCTTAGCCTCCTTTCATGGCATCTCTGGGCTCTTTGACCTGCCACTGACAGCCCCCTGGAACAAGAAAAGAACTTCCTTCCAGAATCACTTTTTACCACTTTTTAACTTAAGAGATATGAGGCCAACTTAAAACTCTCCAGTGCATGGAGTTAGAGAGACATTAAATACTAATGTTAGCAATAACTAATAACAGCGACTACTTCTGTAGCAAACACTACATCAACTACTTGGGATTTTAATATCTTTACTGCCACCAGTCAAGGCCACCTCCTCTCCAGCCTGATTTGCTTTATTGATGCCTCTCTCTTATCTCATTGCTTCTGCTCTTTCCCCTCTGCTGTCTATCTTCACACAGCCAGAACTAGTATTTCAAGGCATAAATCACATTGTATTATGACTTTGCTTAAAGTTCTCAATGGCCCCAGATTGCACATGGAAAAAATCTTGCCACTCACTCACCCCATAAATTCCAGCCACATTGGACATCATTTCGTTTCTTAAAATTGATGATTGATGCACATGTACCCCATAACTTTAAGTTTAATTTAAAAAAAAAAAAGGAAAAAAAATGGACACACTTATCCCAAAGCGAGGGCAATTGCTATTGTTCCCTCTTCATGGAAGGCATTACCCCTCCTTGTCCTGCAAATATCAGTTCAAAAGCCCCTTCTTCAGGAAGCCTTCTCTGATTGCCTTTTGGCCATCCCATATTTCCTCTTACTTCTTTGTCTGTTGCTTTCTCACAGCATTTATAACCATTTGAAATTATCATATTCATGTATTTATTTGTTTGTGCATTGTCTCTCTCCATTGCCCCTTCCCTATCCCAATCATGGTCATAAGAATGCAAGCTCCATAAGAGCATGTCTTATTCAAATCCCCAATGACTAGAACTCTGCTCAAAGCCCAAGGTGGGAGATCACAGGGGCCATGTTAGAACCAAGTTTGCTTGTGTCCTGCATTTTCACTGTGATCAGCTTCTATTTACCATCATCTTCATACAAAACAATTTTTAATCCAAACTCAGAAAGCCACACCAACTGAAGCCAGCTTCTTGTGAAGATGGGAGACTCATACACAAGCCTGCCCTGGGTCTGTGTCCCCAACTCGCTGTTTAGTGAACTTGAAGTTAAGGGTGCTATCTAGTGGAAGATTAAGAGCTGCAGTTGGCCTTTGCCTCATTATACATGGTCTGTGTCACAAAGAAACCCTACAGCAATGACCCAGAAAAGCTTTGAGGGGAAATTTTAAAGATTAATAAGGCTCATTAGAATGACCCAATAATGTAAAAAACAAAGATAGAAGCCACATCCTCCTAGAACAGACGGCCTGCTCTGCATTAACCAAAGTATCTTTCCTAAAAGGTTTCAGTCTTTATTGTATGCGTATCCCAGAACATGTGGTGAAGACCACAAACACAATCCTTCCCCTGCATCTCCAAACCAGGCACTAAAATAGAATAAATATTCTCCAATCTCACCCCCTGCAGAGTCCTCTGCAGTGAGGAACCCCATGAACCTCAGGGCCTCCTCTGAGATACAATTCCTCTTTACAAACGTTTCCCTCAGAATGAGTGGACAGAGGATTCATTTCAATGATCAGTCACTCAACAGCCTCTCAGAGACCACTGCTCTTCAGGAGATTCTTTTGATGAGGATAGTTCGTGTTTTCTAAATAACCTTCTTCAGCAAGCTAAGAGCAACTATAAAATATAATAAAGAGATCCTCAAAATGTGGGTCAAGAACAAATAGCGTTAACTCAGGGATCTCCAGGTAGACCACTGGCTGCTGTCTTGAAATAGAGCAGTAGAATATAGAGTTAAAAAGAACATTGAAAGTTCTCCAAGCCCAGCATTTCCCAATGCACGTTAAACAAAACACTGGAAATGCAAGAGGTTATTAAGTGAAAAGGAGGGTTCAGAATAAATTAAGTGAAAAGAATGCTATGTTTTGAACTTCTAATTCCAAACTGACAATGTAATAGAAACCTAACTTCGCTCCCCCCGGAAGCAAATCAAAATCAGATATACAGTGCTCAGATTCTCATAAGCAACTTCTCAGAACCCAAAGATGTGGAAAAGAACTTTTCTGGTCCCACAGAGAAGTGAAAAACCCAGAGCAGATGGTAAAGAGAATCAGAATTCCACACTTGAGATGAGCCTCTCCCACATTCTGTCCAGCACCAAATTCATGAAAAATCTTCCCCCAATTCATAGTTTCTACACTGGACAAACCGAGATGGAGATGATCAACCAGCTTTCCTACCATCTCAGATGCCCTGTCAGGAGACCTGCCCTTTCCTTAGCCCATAGAAAACATTGTGACTATGTGAAAGAGACATATTCCTGAAGATAGGCAGACTAAGAAAGGAGATAGGACTACCATCTCTCCAGCTCTGGAAATTCTGCTGTTTCTTGGCCGAAACAGTTGCCAAATCAGAGTGGCTGTTGAGTTGCACCATGCTATAGGAATTATATCCTACAGTTCCCCTTGGCATTAACTTCTAGCCAGCCTTGACACAGTGCCAGGAAAATCCCTTTGTGAACTCCCCATTCTTGACAGGCAGCTCTCTCATTGTTGATTAAAGCCAAGGCAAACCCAGGCTTATGGCACCACCTAGAGCCATCAAGGAGGCACCAACCTAGCAGTAAAGATTCTCTAAGCAAATATATCCAATAAAAAATGAAACAAGCCCGAAAGAGAAAACTACAATAAATAACCAATCATTTACTACAAAGACATAGACATACCCATGAGAAACAACAGCAAACAGGAAGCCACGAACCCCCCCAAAAGGACAAGCAAAAAGCCAGTGACTAATACTAACAAGACAATGGTAATTTGTGAGTGTTCTCATCAAAAATTCAAAATAGCAGTTTTAAGAAAACTCAGTGATTTCTAAGGTAACACAGAAAATCAGTTCAGAAATTTATCAGAGGAACTTGAAAAAGAGATTGAAACAATAAACCAAAAATTCAAACAGAAATTCTGGAACTGAGAAACACATTTACTGAACTGAAGAATTCATTAGAGGCTCTCAACAGCAGAAAGAACCTTGCAGAGGAAAGAATAAGTGAGTTCAAAGACCAGCCATTCAAAAATACACAGCCAGAGGAGAAAAAAGAAAAAGAAAAGAAATAAAAGACTGCCTACAAGATGTAGAAAATTACCTCAAAAGCTCAAATCAAAGAATTATTGATATTTAAGAGGAAGCTGAGACTGGGCGATGCGGTTCACATCTGTAATCCCAGCAGTTTGGGCAGTCAAGACGGGAAAATCAGTTGAGCCCAGGAGTTGGAGTCCAGTGTGGGCAACATAGAGACACCTCAGTTCTGCAAAAAATAAACAAAATTAGCTGACTGTGGTGGCACAGTCTGTGGTCCCAGCTACGCAGGAGGCTGAGGTGGGAAAATTGCCTAAGCCCAGGGGTTGGGAATGCAGTGAGCCATGATCAGGCTACTATATCCCATTCCAGTCTAGAAGGCACAGCAAGATCCTCTCTTTAAAAAAGGAAAGACAGAGAGAGAGAGAGAGAGAGATGGAGCTGAGCATGTGCAAGGGAATGTTAATGGGAGTTTTTCAATCTGAAAAAAAAAAAACAATGTTTAAAAAGAAAACTTTTACTGTATAAAACAGACTGGTAAAATTAAGAATGGACCAAACCCAGAATGGTCAACTACTGTAATGGTGGTAGCAACCCATTTACAAATCGAGTATGAAGTCCAAAAGATAAATATATCAAAAACAACATTGTAACAATTTGATAAAAGCTAGATAATACGAAAATATAAATTGAGGTAACTAAAAGTCAAAACATGGGGGAAAAGAGTTCAAGCATCAAATTTTGTAGGTGTGTTTTTGCCTTTGTTTCTGTTCTTGTATTTGTGATCTCAGATAGGCTGTCATCTTTTAAAAGTAACTTGTTATATCTATAAAACGATTTTGTAAGCCTTTTTACAACCACAGTGCAAAAACATATAATAGACTCAGTAAAAATAAAAAGCAACCAACTAAAATGTGCTGTTAGAGAAAAATCATTTAACCATAAAGGAAATCAGTAAGAAGAAAAGAGAGTAGTATCAAAGCAACAAAATGGCAGTATCACCAAATGTAAATGGTCTCAATTCTTCAACTCGAAGGTATAGAGTGACTGAATAGGTAAAGAAACAAGACCCCCTGTACACTGCCTTTAAGAAACCTATGTCACCTGTAAAGACACACATAGATAAAAAGTGAAGGGGTGGAAAAATATATCCTATACACTAGAAGCAAAAACAGAGCAGGAGTAGATGTATATAATTATATCAGATAAAATACATGACCAATCTAAGATTACAAAGAGAGACAAAGAAGACCAATATATAATGATAAAGGGGCAAATTCATCAAAAGAACATAATTATAAATATCTATGCACTCAATACCAGAGCTCCCAACCATACAAACATTAATAGATCTAAAAGAAGAGATAGACTGTAATACAATAATAGCAAGAGACTTTAATCTTCCTTTCTCAATAATAAGCCAATTATCTAGACAGAAAAGCAACAAAGACACAGTACAGTTACGCTACATACTAGACCTAATAGGCCTAAATGACATTTACAGAACATTTCACCCAACTGCTACAGAAATACATTATTTTCATCACCACATAGAACATTCTCCAGAATATACCATATCTTAGGCCACAAAATAAGTCTGAACAAATTCAATTAAATAGAAATCATATCAAGTATCTTTTTTGACCACAATGGAATAAAGCTAGAAATCAATAAAAAGAGGAACCTCAAAAAATATACAAATGCATGGAGATTAAACAATATGGCCCTGAACAACAATTGAGTTAATGAAGAAATTAAGAGTGAAATTTAAAAATTTCTTGAAACAAATGAAAATGGAAATACAGTATAACAAAATCTATGGGATATAGCAAAAACAGTACTTAGAGGAAAGTTTACAACAATAAATGTCTATGTTAAAAAAAGTAAAAAGACTTAAAATTATCAACCTAACAATCCACCTCAAGGAAGTAAAAAAGCAAGAAGAAACGAAACCCAAAATTAGGAGGAAGAAAGAAATAATGAAGATCAGAGTGGAAATAAAATTGAGGCTAAAAAATGCAATAGACTAGATTAACTGAATGGAGAGCTGGAGTTTTGAAAAGATAAACAAATTTGACAAACCTTTAGCTAGACTAAGAAAAAGAGAGAAAATTCAAATAAAATCAGAAATGAAAATGGAGACTTAACAGAAAATACCAAGAATTATTAGTGACTGTTATGAACAATTACATGTTTAACAAATTGGAAAATCTAGAAGAAATGAGTAAATTCCTGGATATACAAAATCTACCAGTATGAACCATAATGATACTTAAAACCTCAACAAACAAATACTGAGTAATGAGATCAAAGCCACAAAGAAAAGTCTCCCATCAAAGGAAAGCCCAGGACCTGAGGGTGTTATGGCTGAATTCTACCCAACATTTAAAGAACTAACACCAATTCTACTCAAATGATTCAGTAAAATAGAGGAGGATGGACTATTTCTAGACTCATTCTGTGATGCTAGTATTACCATGATATCAAAACCAGACAAAGACACACAAAAAAATCATAGGCCATAGGCCAATATATCTGATGAACATTGGTGCAAAGATCCTTAACACTAGCAAACCAAATTCAACAATACATTAGAAAGGTCATTCATCATGAACAAGTGGGATTTACCCCAGGGATGCAAGAATGGTTCAACATACACAAATCAATCAATGTGATATAGTAACAGAATGGACCAAAACCATATGATATTTTAATTGACATTAAAAAACTCTTTGATAAAACTGAGCATCTCTTCATGTTTAAAAAATAAAATGTTCAAAAAAACTGGGGATAGAAGGTACATGCCTCAACACAATAAAAGACATATACAACTAATCCATAGCTAGTATCTTACTGAATGGGGAAAAGCTGAAAGTCTTTCTTTTTTTTTTTTTTTTTTTTTTTTTTTTGTGTGTTTTTTTTTTTTGAGATAGAGTTTCACTCTGTCAT
>NW_016107328.1:5257289-5298194 GCF_001604975.1 Cebus imitator
TCTTGACCTCGTGATCCACCCGCCTCAGCCTCCCAAAGTGCTGGGATTACAGGCGTGAGCCACCGCGCCCGGCTGAAAGTCTTTCTTTAACATCTGGAACACCGCAAGAATGCCTACTGTCTCCACTGTTATTCAATATAATACTGGAAATCCTAGGTAGAGTAAACAGACAAGAGAAAGAAATAAAGGGCATCCAAATTAGAAAGAAAGAAGTCAAATTATCCTTGTTTACAGATGATATGATCTTATATTTTGGAAAAACCTAAGAGCTCCACAAGAAAACTGGTAGAGCTGATTTAAAAAATTCAGTAAAATTGCAGGATACAAAATCAATATACAAATACCAAGTAGCATTTCTACATACCAACAGTGAACAATATGAAAATAAAATTTAAAAAGTAATCTCATTTACAATAGCCACACATAGAAACAAATACCTAGGAATTAACTATAACTTAACTATAATAAAAACTATAAAGCAATGATGAAAGAAAAAGAAATGGAAATATATTTTATTTTAATTTATTGGAATAATCTAGATTGTTAAAATATAATACTAATCAAATCAATCTACAGATTCAATGTGAACCCTAACAAAATATCAATGACATTCTTCACAAAAGCAGGAAAAGCGGTCCTAAAATTTATATGGAGCCACAAAAGACCAAGAATACCCAAAGCTATCCTATGCAAAAAGGACAAAACTGGAGGAATTACATTACCTGACTTCAAATTATATTACAGAGCTATAATAGCTAAAACAGCATAGTATCGGCATAAAAACAGATACACAGACCAATGGAATAGAGAACCCAAAAACAATTCAACACACCTACAATAAACTCATTTTCAACAAGGTGCCAAGAACACACACTGGAGAAAACATAGTCTCTTCAATAAATGGTACTAGGGAAACTGGATATCCATATGCAGAAAAATAAAACTACACTTCTATCTCTCACTACACACAAAAATCAAATAAAAATAGATTACAGACATAAACCTAAGACCTCAAACTATGAAACTACTATAATAAAACTTTGGGGAAAATATCCAGGACATTGGTCTGAGCAAAAATTTCTTGAATAATGCCTCACAAGCACAACAAACCAAAGCAAAAATGGACAAAGGAGATCACATCAAGTTAAAAAGCTTCTGCACAGCAAAGGATACAATCAACAAACTAAAGAGACAACTCGCAGAATAGAAGAAAACATTTGTAAACTATGCATCTGACAAGGGATTATTGATCAAAATATATAAGTAGTGCAAACAACTCTCTAGAAAAAAAATCTAATAATATGAACAAAAATAAGCAAAAATCTGAATAGACATTTCACAAAAGAAGACATACAAAAGACAAACAGTCATATGAAAAGGTCCTCAAAATCATTGATCATCAGAGAAATGCAACTCAAAACTACAATGAGATATTTTCTCACTCCATTTAAAATGACTTATATCCAAAATACAGGCAATAACAAAATGCTGGCAAGGATGTAGAGAAAAGGGAAACCTTGTGCACCGTTGGTGGGAATGTAAATTAGTACAATTGCTATCACTATGGAGAACAGTTGAGAAGTTCTTCAAAAATTTAAAAATTGGACTGCCATTTGATTTAGCAATCCCCCTGCCAGGTATATACCTAAAAGAAAGGCAATCAGTATATTGAAGGTATATCTGCACTCCTATGTTTGTTGCAGCACTGTTTACAATAACTGAGATTTGGAAGCAACAGATGTCCATCAATAGATAAATAAAGAAAATGTGGTAGATGTATGCAATGGACTACCATTCAGCCATAAAAAGAATGAGATCCAGTCATTGTCAGCAACAAGGATAAAACTAAAGATCATTACATTATGTGGAATAAGTTAGGGACAGTAAGACACATAACACATGTTCTCACTTATTTGTGAGATCTGAAAATCAAAACAACTGAACTCATGGATCTAGAGAGTAGAAGGATGGTGACCAGAGGTGTTGCTGAGTGGGGGATGGAGATGGTTCATGGAGTAAAAAAAAATAGAAAGTCTGTCTAAGACCTACTGTTTGATAGCACAACAGGGTGACTACCGTCACTAATAATTTAATTGCACATTTTAAAATAACTTGAGTGTAATTGGATTGTTTGTAGCCCAAAGGATAAATGCTTGAGGGGCTGGATACCACATTCTTCATGTTGTGCTTATTTCATATTACATGCCTCTATCAAAACATCTCATGTACCCCATAAATAGATATACCTACTATGTACCCACAAAAGTTAAAAATAAAAGTATTTTTTAAATGTGGCACATATACCCCCCATGGAATACTATGCAGCCCCTAAAAAGAATGAAACCACAGGTTTTACAGCAATATGAATGCACCTGGAGGCCATTATCTTAAGCAAATTAATACAGGAACAGAAAACCAATACTGCATGTCCTCACTTTTATGTGGGAACTAAACATTTGGTATTCATGGACATAAATATGGCAATAGTGACACAAGGGACCACTAGAGGCAGGTGGGAGGAAGTTGGGCAACGTTTGAAAAATTGTTGGGTACTATGCTCAATACCTGATTGATGGAATCATTTGTATCTCAAAAATCAGCATCATACAATATACCTATGTAAGAAACCTGCACATGTACCACCTGAATCTAAAATAAAAGTTGAATTTATATATAAAAAAGCAGGACCAAATGAGTAAGTAAATAAATAGAAAGGGGCTTTGTAAACTACAATATGACATTCATTGTTGGCCAACGTACTGTTAGTGATAGTCCACCATGCATCCTGTCTTTTGCAAGGCCTATGTCAGGAAGATTAATTCCTGGCAGAGACACCCCAAACAGGCTCAGATGCCACAATGGATGTAACCAGGAAGTCAAAAACTTCTCACACGTAAGCAAAGAAAATCCTTCCAACAAAGCAAAACTGTGAAACTCAGGGCCTGGATGACAGTCTGCCAATGCAAAGAGGAAACAGAAAAGAGGATCAGTGTTTTCCTGGTGAGGAGTACAAGACTTCTGTTCATGACATGCAGTGGAACGTGGCATCTGGTATGAAGAGGAGGAGAGGCATGGCATTTGTCCTAATGTGAGATGAATCCACGCCAGGAACAACTCATGTCTCCCCAGGTGGAAAATGTCATCTCAGGAGCAGTGACAATTCCCCATACTGAATGGGGACTTGTCAACAGCAAGGACAGGGAGGAAAGACAGCTGGTGACATCTCTTCTTTTGACTCTAACAAATATTCTGCAGCTTTTCACTTGCAGATGAGACAGGAAAGAGAAAACTGATCATAATTGGGCTCTTGCTGTAAGCCAGGTACTCTCACTTGGCAAATATTTATAGAGCTCTGAATATGTTTATAGACATAGACTTAGCCATATTAGTATATACAAAACACACAAATATCACTGCCCGTGGTGGGAGTGACTTCATGTTGTGGGGGGTAATATACAATTAAAAATAAAAAGACTAAATGAATACATTTTCTACCGCATTAAAAAGAGGCTAAGTGTTGCTAAAAAAACAACACAACACAGGGAATCAAGAGGACTGGGGAGAGAACTGCTGTATTTGGTGGTCCCATTAGGTTTCATTGAGAAGGTGAAATCTGAGCAAAAACTTGAAAAAGGTGGAAAAATGAGCCATTCAACTACATGAAAAAGAGGGAGTACTGGGCAGAGGGACAGCTGGTGCAAAGGTCCCACAGCAGCTGCTTGTGTGGGCAAATCAAGGGACAGTGAGGAATCAAAATGGCCAGATCAGAAACTGCAAGGTCACGGAGAGAGCAGAGGGCTGAGGTCAGAGAGGGCATGAGGGGCCACTTCACAGAGGCCCCACTGGTCATTGTGAAGGTTTATGTTGAATGAAATGGGGAGTCATTGCAGGATTTGAGAAGTGACATGATCTGACTTAAGATTTTGCAATATCACATTGTCTTCTCTCCTGAGAACAAACTATAGACATAACTCATTTTATGGTGCTTCTTTTCATGGCTGTTCACAGAATTGTGTTTTTTACAAATTGAAGGTTTATAGCAATCTTGTGTGGAGCAAGTCTATTGGCACCATTTTTCCAATAGTATAGGCTCACTTTGTGTCTCTATGTCACATTTTGGTGTTTCTCACAATAGTTCAAACTTTTTAAAATTATTATTATATCTGTTATGGAGATCTCCAGTCAGTGACCTTTGCTGTTACTATTGTAATTGTTTTGGGATGCCACTAACCACATCCACATAAGACAGTGAACTGAATCAATATATGTTATGTGTGTTCTGACTGCTCCGTCGATTGGTTCCTTCACCGCATACACACACATCTCTCCTCCTCTTCTCGGGCCTCCCTATTCCCTGAGACACAGCAATCTTGAAATGAGGCCAATTAATAACTCTTAAGATGGCCTATATCTATTCAAGTGAACAGAAGAGTCTCATGTCTTCTCTTTAAACAAAATCTAGAAATATTTCAACTTAGTGAAGAAGGCATGTCAAAAGCCAACATGGGCTGGAAGTTGGGTCCCTTGTGCCAGTCAACTAAGTTGTCAATGCAAAAGAAAAGTTCTTGAAGGAAATTAAAAGTGCCATTCCTGTGAATATGCAAATGATAAGAAAGCAAAACAGCCTCATTGCTGATACGGAGAAAGTTTTAATGGTCTGGATAAAAGATCAAACCAACCACAACATTCCTTTTAGCCAAAACTTCATCCAGAACAAGGCCCTAACTCTGTTCAATTCTATGAAGACTGAGAGAGGTGAGGAAGCTAAAACAAAACACACACACAAAAAAAAAAAAAAAAAAAAAAAAAAAAAAAAAACCACACACACCCACACAAACTTAAAAGCTAGAAGAGATTAGTTCATGAGGTTTAAGAAAAGAAGATGTCTTCATAACATAAAAGTACATGGCAATGCATCAAGTGCCAATGGAGAAGCCATAGCATGTTCTCCAGAAGATCTAATTAAAATAATTGATTAAGGTGCCTGCACTAATAACAGATCTTCAATGCAGACATAAGAGCCTAATACTGGAAGGAGACGTTATTTAGGACTTTCATAGCTAGGGAAGAAAAGTCAGTTCTTGGCTTCAAAACATCAAAGGACTGGCTGACTTTCTCATTAAGGGCTAATGCAGCTGGTAACTTTCATTCAATGCCAATACACATTTACCATTCAGAAAATTGTAAGGCCCTTAAGAATGATGCTAAGTCTACTCAGATTCTCCTGTATAAATGGAACCGCAAGGCCTGGATGACTACACATCTGCTTACAACTTGGTTTACTGAATATTTTAAGCTTATTGTTGAGATCTATGGCTCAAAAAAGAAAACACTCCTTTCAAAACATTACCGATCATTGACAATGCACCTGGTCATCTAAGGGCTTTGATGGATATGTACAAAGGAACAAACGTTGTTTTCATGTCTTCTAACACAATATCTGTTTACAACCTACGGATTTAGGATCAAGTCTCAAATCCTATTATTTAAAAATTACATTTTGTAAGGCTCTAGCTACCATAAGTAGTGATTACTCTAATGCTTCTGGGCAAAGTAATTTGATAAACTTCAGGGAAGAATTCAGCATTCCAGATGCCATTAAGAACATTTATGATTCATGGGAGGAATTCAAAACATCAACATGAGCAGGTGTTTGGAAAAAGTTGATTCAAATCCTCACAATGACTTTGAGGAGTTCAAGGCTTCAGTGGAAGAAGACCCTGCAGTTATGATGGAAACAGCAAAAGAACTAGAATAAGAAGTGAAGCCTGAGGCCAGGCACAGTGGCTCACTACTGTAATCCCAGCACTTTGGAAGACCGAGGTGGGAGGATTGCTTGAGCTCAGGAGTTCGAGACCAGCCTGGGAAACATGGTGAAACCCCATCTCTACAAAAAAAAAAAAAAAAATTAGCCAGGTGTGTTGGTGCACCGCTATATCCCCAGCTACTTGGAAGAATGGCTTGAGCCCTGTAAGTACAGGTTGCCATAAGCCAAGATCATACCACTGTCTCCAGCCTGGGTGACAGAGCTAGACCCTGTCTCAAAAACAAACAAAAAAGCCAAAAAAAACAAATCCTGGAGCCTGAAGATGTGACTGAATTGCTGCAATCCCATGATAAAACCTAAATCAATGAAGAGTTACTTCTTATGGATGAAGGGGGAGAAAGCAAGTGGCTCCTTGGGATGCAATCTACACCTGGTGAAGATGCTGTGAACATTGCTGAAATAACAGAAAGGATTCAGAATATTACATAAACTTACTGAATAAAGCATCATCAGGGTTTGTTAAGATTGACTGCAAATTTGAAGGAACTTCTACTGTGGGTAAACAATATCAAACAGCATCACATGCTACAGAGAAATCTTTGGTGAAAAATTTTTAAAAAAACAGTCCATCAATGTTGCAAATGTCATTGTCTTATTTTGAGAAATTGACACAGCCACCTCAGGCTTCAGCAACTACCACCCTGATCTGTCTGCAGCCATCCACATCAAGTTAGGACCCTCCACCAGCAAAAAGATTGTGACTTGAATGCTCAGATTATCATTATATATTTTAGGAATAATGTACTTTTAATTAAGGCATGTATATTGCTTTTTAGACACAATGCTAGTGCATACTTAATAGACTACAGTATTGTGTAAACATGATTTTATATGCACTGAGAAACCAATAAATTTCTGTTACCCACCTATTGAGATGTTTGCCCTATTACGGTGGTCTGGAACCAACCAGTAATCCTAGGTGTGTGTATTTACAGGCATCACTGTCAAGGTAGGAAGAGTTGTAAGGAGGCTCTCACAATAACTGAGGTGAGAGACTGTGACTTCGGCCATGATGGTAGCAGTGGAGGTTCCGGTTGTGTTTTGAAGGAGGTGACAATGAGATTTTCTTATTTGTTACATATGAGATATGAAAGAAAGATAAGAATGAAAGGTGACTCCAAGGGCTTGGCCTGAGCAACTAGAAGGATAGAGAGGCTATTAACAGATATAGGTAAGGGGATGCATGGAACAGCTTTGGAGGAGAAGTTCAGCAATTCAATTTTAGATATGTTTTGAGATTAATCTAAGATGTTCAAGTAGAGATGTCATAGAGTCAGTTGTTTATATGAGCCTGGAGTTTTAGGGAAGAGCCTAGGATGGAAATATAAATTTGCCTAACTTATATTCTCTCATGTAGTCTTCATCACGACCCTTCAAGATATGTAGCATTCCCTCTGGTTTATTCAAAAGTAGTTGTGACTTACTCATGATCACATATTTATGAAGGTACTAAATGAAATTTTGAATTCCTGTCTCCTCCCAAATTTCATACCTTTGGAAAGCAAATTCTTCAAGAGAAATATATTTCCTTTTTTTCTCCTTTTTTTCTTTTAGTTTCATTCGTGTGACCCAGTTTATAGAACGATCAATATAGAATTGTAGAGGAATACACTTAGAAAGGCTATGCAGATATTGATTAGGCTTAAAGACAGTCAGAAGTCACTTGAAAATGTTGAACCCAAAATGAGGACTTAGAAAAGATAGAGAAGCAATAAGAGAAGGGGACTCAAAGAAAAATGGGGGAGTTGACAGAGAAGGCCACTGGCAGTCATGGAAACATCGTGAATACAAGAGATATCAATAGAGTCACTGTCAACCTTATTAGATGCACCACTGCCATTTTATTTCTAGTACATATATAACAACATATGTATCTCAAGTGCATTTGTAAATTGAGCACTTGTATTCCCAGTGCATAAGGATCCCAGCGGTCATAAGCAGCCATTTACATCTTTTGTCCTCATTAAGTTTTGAGCTCCTCAAGGACTAGAACTTCCTGTGTCTTACTCGCCTTTGTAACTTCAGCACCCTGTATAATGCCTGGCTCAGAATCATGTAAGACAGTTACATGGATGAATGAACTGGTAAATGCTAGACACAGAACTTGTCCCTAGATCTTCCAGAGGGGACCTTCTGGAAAGAAAAAATATTAATTTGAGCCAAAATTAAGCATTTTGTTTTCACTTCAACATGAAGGGTAGCAGATTTCTGCGGACATCTATTTGCATATCTTTTTCTTAAATAGGCACACCAATTTACATACATTTCTATATTCAATTCAAAGAAAGTTGCTTTCAGTATGTAAATTACTTGGCACATTGAATTCTTTTCTTCTTTTCATATTCTTTCATTTTTACTGTTTCTTTCTCATACTTAATATGTATATTTTATGCAAATTATCTCCATACTTTGATAGGGCCTTTCAGTGGACTGTATTATTTTAAATGAAAACTATAATTATGAATGTATTATGCATATAAGTTTAGTATACATATAATGTTTATTCTGAATTTTTTTAACCAGAAAAATCACATCTTTACATTTTAGTATAAAAAATATTTTATTTGTATTCTCCTCCCTCTAAAGCACATTTTATATACAGAGAATCCTGATTCAAGACGTTTTGGTCCAGCTCTGTCACTAACCACCTCTATAACCTGAGGCAAGTAATCACATCTCTGTAAATCCCAATTTATTATTTGAAAACATGGAAAGGCTGAGATTCCAAGACCATTTCCTAGCTAAAGATTTACTTACAAGCATTCATTGCACATCTAGCAGGTAGTGCAAATCTTCTGGAGACACACAACCTCAGAGACACAAGAAGACAGAAAGCAGTGTCACTTCCCAAGAAGGACATTGGGCTAGTTGGGGAGTACTGATTAATATGGGGGATGTGAAATCATTTCCAGAGAAAAATAGAGGAAGCAACTGAAGGATGCACAGGAAAGAAGTCTAAGCAGTGGACAAATCAGTGGTCCCTAGGAGCAGCATACAGTAGTTCCCCTTTGTATCAGTCTGTTCTCACACTGCTAATAAAGACATCTGAGACTGGGTAATTATAAAGGAAAGAGGTTTAATTGGCACAGTCCTAGCCAGGGAGGCCACACAATCATGGTGGCGGAGAGCAAGAAGGAGCAAGTCACATCTTATATGGCAGCAGGGAAGAGAGAATGAGAACCAAGCAAAAGGGGTTTCCCTTATAAAACTATATGATCTTGTGAGATATATTCAATACCACGAGAACAATATAGGGGAAACTGCCCCTATGATTCAATTACCTTACAGTGGGTCCCACCCACAACACGTGGAAATTATGGGAGCTACAGTTCAAGATGAGATTTGGGTGGGGTCATAGCCAAACTGTATCACCCTTTATCCATGGTTTTGCTTTCTGTAGTTTCCATTACCCAAGGAATATCACAGTAAAACATTTTGAGAGAGAGAGAGACACACACAATTCACATAACTTTTATCACAGTATTTAATTATAATTATCCTATTTTATTATGGCTGTTAATCTAATACTGTACCTAACGTATAAATTAAACTTGATCATATGGATAAGAAAATATAGGGTTTAGTACTATTTGTGCCTCCATGCATCCACTAGAGGTTTTGGAACATATACTCTTCAGGGATATACAAATCTCCCCTTCAAGGGACACTTCTGTATACCCAAACAGTACTAGGAACTCTTTGCTTGTTTTGTGTTGTTTTTAGGTTCCATTCCTGAGCTCATTAATATCAAGGTGCAATCCTTTCCTTAATAGATTTACACTGAGGAAACAAGAAAGTGTTTCATCTCCCAAGAAAAGCCACCCGCAAAAGTTCTCTCAGTGTAGAATTTCCCTTATTCTCAGGGACTAGAATGTCACATAAATTGTACCCAATCCCAGAAGTCAGTGATGTAGAGATGGTGATCTCTGCCTAAAGACATGCCATTTAAATAACACACAGCAGTGTCCACCAATCAACTTATACTAATGTTGCAGGCAGGTAATTTACCCACTCACTCACTCAGTCCTCTAACACTTACTGAGCTCCTGCTGAATGACAGCCACAGTCAAGGAAACATGAAAGATACAGATGTATCTAATAGAGGAGTTATCGGCCTCATCAGATCCAACACTCCTATCTTATTACAAATAAATCTAATGACTCCTTTAGAAATGAAGTTTATGTATAATAATATAGCCTACCATTATACATAATTTTTAAAGTCAGTCCATATATTCTCTAAGTCTAGCATAAAGGAGAATTATACTAAGAGCTGTGATGGTAGGTGCTTACTCTTACTTATAATAAATAGGTAAGGATTTTTTCAAAGCAAGGCAGTTTTTAACCAACTATTGCTGAGCCTGTTTCTTTCTGTTTGATATTTGTAACTAAGAGGCATAGGGATAGCTATGCTGTAGTAGATGGTTTGGGATTTTTTTTTTAATTAGAAATGCTGAACCAGTAAGTATAATGCAACTATTCCAAAATAAAAACAATCCAAAATTTGAAACACTTCTGGTCTCAAACATTTTGGATAAGGGGTACTGAACCTGTAGTAGATTAAAGTCAGGATGCTTTTGTCAAAGGAGGTTATATCAGGGTCGTGGCCAATTAGCACAGGCAAATGGGGTAAATAAGGGAAATTAATAAGGGGAATAATTTTAAAGATGTGAGAAGATTAAGGGAAATTGACAGGAATGATGAAGCCACCCTGGGATAACAAACAACAGGAGGCATTGCCTCCCTAAGTGGAAGGAGGGAAAAGCAGTTACAAGAGTCCAGGCACAGTAGCTGGAGCTGAGGGTACCTGGAGAAAATAATTCTGTAATGTTTGCTTAGAAATAAACAGGCAACTCAAGGCCTGGGAGAGAAGAATAGAGGGGAATTGACACAAATGCAGGCTCCTCCTTCTCTATATTTCCTGCCAGTTTCTCCCATTGGTCAAACCCAACCAGAAGTTGGACAGCAAAGAGCTCAGTTGATGCACTCTACAGAAGTCAGCTTCCTGGGGCACCAAGCCAGTAGAAACTGGATCTCTAGGGACAAGCAGGACACGTCTAGGGAAGGGTTGAAGGAGACCTCTAGAAACTGAAGGTGGCCTCTGACCAACAGCTCACAAGAAATTGAATGCTGTCAACAACTACATAAGCTTGGAAACAGATCCTTCCCCAGTTGAACCTCAGATGAAATGCAGTCCTGGCTGATACTTTGATTCAATCTTTGTGAGACTCTGAAGCAGAAGATCCAGCTAATCTATGTCTAGGCTCTAGGCCCACAGAAACTGAGATAATAAATAATAAATGCTAATTCTTTCAAGTTGCTAAATTTGGTATAGTCTGCGTTGCAGCAATAGGAAACTAATTCACCACCCCTAAACATAATGAGTCTGAAACTGCTCTACCAATGTAGCCTATGCTCTGTCTCTCAAACCTTCTGAGCTGTGCTTGTCCTGATTTGCTGTCTCCAGGAGAGGACTGCAGAGATTTCAACAATGGGAAGGAAAAGGGAGAGACAAAATAACCTTTGGGATGTGTACCAGGAACTAGAGAGACAGTGGTTCATAAGACACAATCCTTGGTATTAGAGACTTCAGGTGGACAGTCTAAAAATATCAGTAAAATACTATTCTGTTTCAGGCCCTTTGCTAGATATTTGGGGAGATAGAAGCAAACAGTTGATATGCACCTTATCCTGGTGCAACTTAGATCACCACAGTGATAATAGCCAGGTAAAGAAACAATAATAATACAGACTAACAACTGCCTCAATAAGTCAACAGCAGGCTGTGTGAGCATAGCTATTCCAAAAGAAGTGTTGCTGCTCCCATTTTACAGATGCAGAAACTGAGGCTTGGAGAAACTGTAAACTTCATTAAACTGACTCCAGCAGACAATGCCAGACACAGATTTAATCCTCTCTGGGGGAATGCATAGTGCCTGCTTCTGCAGTCACCTTACTTTCAGTCAGAGAATTTTAAGCAGGAGAGGGATGAGATCTGATCCATGTTTTGATGTACTCCTAGCTGTGGTGTTGATATGGCTTTGCTGTGTCCCCACCCAAATCTCATGTTGAACTGTAGTTCCCATAATCCCCATGCTTCATGGCAGGATCCTGGTGGGAGGTAATTGAATCACAGGCATGGTTACCTCCACACTGCTATTCTCATGATAGTCAACGAGTCCTCATAAGATTTGATGGTTTTATAAGGAGCTTTTTCCTCTTTGCTCATTCTTCTCTCCCCTGCTGCCTTGTGAAGAAGGACATGGCTATTTCCCCTTCTGCTATGACTGTAAGTCTCCTGAGGCCTCCCCAACCCTGTGGAACTGTGAGTCATTTAAACCTCTTTCCTTTATAAATTAATCAGTCTCAGATATGTCTTTATAGCAGTGTCAGAATGGACTAACACAGGTGAAGTGAAAGCTCAGCATTATGACATGGCCTTGGGTAGAGACATCACCTAGAAAGACAGCGCCCAGGTCTAGACTAGAAATGTTTTCCAGGCTCCTCATTGCAAAACTCCAGAAGGTGCCATTCATAATCTGGAGGGTGGATTTTAAAATCACTTTAACAATTAAGGAAATAGAAGTGGTAGAAGGTTAAGGATATATTCAAGAATCCAATTTATACAGACAAGTACTTAAACAGCCAGGACTCCAAAGCAGGTGTCTGCCTCCATGTCGCAGGATTTCCCAATGTTTCCTTGTGTCTCTTTGTTTTTGTTTTCTTGTATTTTTGTGGTAAGAACACTTTGGGAGGTGTTGGTTTTGTCTGCTACCTTAAGTGTGGTGATGATATCACAATGGTATCACCATATGGTGATGCATATGTCCAAGCACATCAAATTTTACACATGAAATATACACAGTTCCTTGTGTATCCATTATAATTTGAAAGAGCCGATTAAAAAAATTTAAAACCTCAGAATTTGCCCTCCCCTCCAGTAGGAACCTTAAAGATTCACTTATGTATATTTTATTAAAAATTAATGAAAGCATTAAAATCCTTATTATCCTGAAATGATACTGAGGCCTAGAAAAGTGTTGATCTTTTTACCAAGTCACAGATAAGCAAGAGAGACAGTGAAGCAGAATTTTCATACTCTGCAGGCATCTGGTCAAAAATCTACCTGATCATTATGGTTCTTCTATTGACTCTGAAATACCTCCAGGAATAGCTAATTAGAAAATGAGCACACTTCAATGAGTGGGATCTTGAGAGCTTGGGAGGGAATTAAGTAAAATTAGCATTATTAGAGGCAAAATTATTACTCGAATTAGCTTTTGTTTCCAGGATATCTAGGGTCCCTCCTGAATAAACTTCTAGAAAATAAAAAATGGCGGCCAGGCGCGGTGTTTCATGCCTATAACCCCAGCACATTGGGAGGGCGAGGCGGGTGGATCACGAGGTCAGGAGTCAAGACCATCCTGGTCAACATAGTGAAACACCATCTCTACTAAAAATACAAAAAATTAGCTGGGCATGGTGGTGCGCGCCTGTAGTCCCAGCTCCTTGGGAGGCTGAGGCAGGAGAATTGCTTGAACCCAGGAGGAGGAGGTTGCGGGTGAGCCGAGATCGCGCCATTGCACTCCAGCCTGGGGTAACAAGAGTGAAACTCCATCTCAAAATAAAATAAAATAAAATAAAATAAAATAAAATAAAATAAATAATGGCAAAAGCCCATCCTGGTGCTGACCTTGGTCCTCTCACAGTTACTCAATTAGGAGAAATTCTTATTGAGTATCTAGGAAGAATTCAGCTCTGTATTGGTCCTGAAGGAAAAAAAGAGAGGCTCTGGGATATGAGAAGGTAGCAATGGGGAAAGAGAAGAGTGTATGTAACCTTGAGGCCTGAAAAATGAGGCACCTTGGACGCCTCTCCAGGCCCTCTCTCCCACTCCTATCCCTCCTAGTTGGCCCATCTCTCCCTACCAGGAAATTCTAGTTCTTCTATCTCTGTGGTCTGCCCTACTACCCTACCATCCTCTCATGTCAGGACAGACTATCTGAAAGAAGTTCTGAGTAACAAAAATTTCTTACCCCAACTACACATTATTATTTTTTTTTACTTTTACTGCTATAGTTGCTGCTCCTAATTTCAACTGCATGCTGCTTGTTTGAGAACATAAAAGGTCAAAGAGCACAGGCTCTGGAACAGGCCACCTGGGTTCAAATCCTGGTTCTGCCACACAGTGATCTGGGACAGTAATTTAATCCACCTGAATGCCTCCACTTTATTTGTTTATTTCTTTAAATGTGTAATTTTAGATATTTTTAACTTTTAAGTTCGGGGTTACAAGCTCATGTTTGTTGCATAGGTAAACTTCTGTCATGGGGTTTGTTGTACAGATTATTTCATCACTTAGGTATTAAGCCACTATAGTACCAATTAGTTATTTTTCCTTATCTTCTCCCTCCTCCCACCCTCTACCTTCCAAAAGTCCCCAGCCTATGTTGTTTCCCTCTGTGTGTCCCTATGTGTTCTCATCATTTAGCTCCCACTTATAAGTGAGAACATGTGGTATTTGGTTTTCTGTTCCTGTGTTTGTTTGCTAAGGAAAATGTCCTCCAGCTCCATCCATGTCCCTGCAAAGACACGATCTCATTCTTTTTCATGGATGCATAGTATTCCATGGTGTATCAATGGTAGACTGGATAAATAAAAATGTGGTACATATACACCATGAATGGACTGTATCAGTCCATTCTCACACTGATAATAAAGCTATACCAGCACTGGGTAGTTTATAAAGAAAAAGAGATTGGATGAATTCACAGTTCCACATGGCTGGGGAATACTCACAGTCATGGCAGAAGGTGAAGGCAAAGCCAAGTCTTACATGGCAGCAGGCAAGAGAGCATGTGTAGGGGAACTGCTTTTATAAAACCATTAGATCCCATGAGGCTTATTCTCTATCAGGAGAACAGCTCAGGAAAAAACCTGCCCCCATGATTCAATTATCATCCACCTGGTCACTCCCACAAAGTGGGGATTATGGGAACTACAATTCAAGATGAGACTTGGGTGGGGACAAAGCCAAACCATATTAAATATTATGCAGTCTCCATTTTAAAACAGGGATAATAACAAAATCTATCTCCTAGGGTTGCTGTGAGGATAAAATGAGTCCATCTATGTTAAATCCTTTAAAATAATTTCTGGAACATAAGTGCCAAGTGCATATTAATTATACATATCATTTGGAGTCAGAGAGATGAGGACTTTTTTGCCTAATGCAGCTCACATAACATCTCCAAGCCCCTCTTTCATTATCTATAAAACAGAGATATTTGATGCCTGCCTTGAAGGTTGTAGTAGAGCCTGGCCCTTCAAAGGTACTCACTATCTTGTCATTTTCTTTCTTAGTTTAAAAGCTTTGTTAATGTTGTATAAAAACTTTTTGCCTATATTGAACTGCAGAAGCACCGTAACATCATCTTGATGTTTTCTTAGTGAAATTGCAAAAGTACTAATCTCTGATTTCAAACTAACCTCCAATTATTGTTCTCTCATTTACTTTTATCTTATAGCTTCTCAAACTGAATAAAGCAATTTGATCTTCCTAAGTTCTAACCATCCAAACCATGCTGGACTCAAGGTGGATGGAGTAATTTTCATCCTCATCCAATATAATGGAGAAAATAGACTAGTAAGTACAAATGAGGTTTGACTATTTCCAGTAATTTTACCTCTGCCAAAGCTTCCAAAGAAGATCCCATGCATCAAGATTGATGTTTATGGGGATGGAGCAAGAGCCATGGCCCAGCTGACCTTCACTCTAGTGTGACACACTGTGTGCACTGTGAGCCAGTGTGCTTATCTAGAAAATGTGGGGAAAGCTACCTCATGCTGTTTAATGGAATTAAATAATTCATTTAATGTGCTTAATATAGTGCTTGAGATGATAATGTTTGGAATTATTTTGATGATGATGATTTAAATTTTCCCCAAAGACTTCAATAATCAAAGAAAAAAGCTTTTCTTACCCTCTAGGCGTCTTCACAAGCCCTTTCTGCAATTCTGTCATTTTCAAAACTTGCATTCTGGGGTGTAAAGTCTGACTCCTACTAAAAAGTGAGAAAATCCCTCAAAATGAACGTCACAAGCTAAAGTTAAAAATAGGCTTGCCAGTCAGACAAGGAAAGACTACACAGAGAATCCCAGACCCTCAGTCCCCCAAAACAGAAGCTCCATTCAGGGCTGGACTAGCAATCTAGCAAGGAGTATTGTGGCAATCGTGGTTTCCTAGGGATGACATAAGGTACTAGCACACACTGGGTGGCTTAGGACAACACAAATACTCTCTCTTAGATCTGGAGGCCGGAATCTGAAATTGAGGTGTAAGAAATCCTCCCATACCTCCTGCTATGTTCTGGTGGCTCCCAGCAGTGCTTGGAGTTCCTCAATTTCTTGATGCGTCACTCCAACCTTGCCTCTTTCTTTAAGTGGCCTTCTCCTTTAAGTAGGGAGTGCCTCTGTGTAGCTCCCTTTCTTGTATAAGGACACCAGTCACATTGGATTTTGAGCCCATCCTAATCCAATATAATCTCATCTTAACCAACTATATCTACAAAGACCCTGTTTCCAATTAAGGTCACAATCTGAGGTTCCATAAATTTGGAAGGCACAATCCAACTTAGTAAAGTAGCTCAGAGTCAAGGCTCCAAATTCAGACAAGGCTTAGGTTCCTTTCCTAGTGGCCTCACTAACAGACCTCATGAACTTGTCCCCCAATTTCTGTATAGAAAAAGTAAGAAGAGCAATGGGACCCACTGAATTGTGGTGAGAATTAAACAATAATAACAAAAATCAGTAACATTTACTGAGGGCTCGCCATCTGTCAGATTGTTCTAAGCTTTTCTTTTTCATTTACTCACTCATATTCATGGCAGCTTCATGAGGTAACAGAATCATTATCCCCATTTCTCAGATGAGTAGGCTGAGGCCTGGGAAGATTAAATAATTCTCACAAAGTCCCACTACTGGATTTAAATTCAGGAGTCTTGTTTTTATGAAAATATCCTTAGCAGAGCTCCCAAAATCTAGGAACTGTCCAGCAAATATGAGCCTCTTTTATTAGTATAGCCAGAGTTTATTCTCTGCCCCACATCTCTCAAAGCTCAGGGCCAGCCCAGGTTTCTCCTATCTGTCCCCAGAGTTCAATGCTTGAGCACACTAACTATTGCACATCATCTTACAACTGTTAGTAACAGAAGCAAAACACAAAAATAATACAAGTGTTGGAGAAAGTTATTTCTAGTAGTAATCTCAGAGTAGGTGCATAAAAAATAGACATCCTTGACTCAGTTGGGAAGCTTGGGAAATTGAATATCTGCAGCCACATCTGGGAGTGTTCCTAGTAGCCAAGGAGCAACTGCCTGGAAGTTGGACCCAAAAGCAGTAGCCAGGCTCAGAACCTATCCAGGCTATCTTCCTATGTGCTGGAACATAGCCACATCCAAGGCTTCAAGCCATACCTTGGAGCACCTGATCAGGTTAGCTCAGACTCCAGAACCATTATCCTTCTCTATGCCTGTCTTCCTCATACAAATCTGACAGCTTTTCTTAAGCCTAGACTTATAAAGGTTGTTACAATAGCTACTTTCCTAATATCTGCTGCCACTTGCCAGCAGATATTAGAAACATCTCACTAAGTAAATCACCCCCACCTCCATGTGTCCAGAGAACCTTACCCCTCCCCAACTGCCACCAAGGACATCACCACCAGGGAGCAGCAGCTGGTTCACTGAAATATCTCTTACTACAGCTAAGAGATGTGAGTGCATCTCATAGATCATTAAATACACAAAGTTTGTCTCAGAGACTTTGTGACTCTTGTGTTTAAGGTCATGTTTACAACTTTTGTAACTTCACCTCTCTTTCCTGGTATATAGTGGTGATATGGTTTGACTGTGTCCCCACCCCAAATCTCTTCTTGAATTGTAGTTCCCATAATTCCCATGTGTCATGGGAGGAACACAGGTGGAGATAATTAAATGATGGGGCAGTTTCCTTCATACGGTTCTCATGGTAGAGAATAAGTCTCATGAGATCTGATGGTTCTATAAATAGGAGTTCCCCTGCAGAAACTCTCTTGCCTGCCACCTTGTAAGACATGACTGTGCCCCTCAATCACCTTCCACCATGACTGTGAAGCCTCCTTTCCAACCATGTGCACTTGTGAGTCAATTAAACCTCTTTACTTGATAAATTAGCCAGTCTTGGGTATGTCTTTATCAGCAGCATGAGAACAGACTACTACAAGTGGCCTCTCATTCTTTCATATATTCAGATATTCATTCATTCAACCAATAATTTGCTGAACATTCAATTGTGTGTATTACCCTGTGATAGTTGCTTTTGTATACTTACAAATTCATTATTTTACTCAACATCCGTGAATCTACTGTGTGCCTAGAACCATATGAGGTGTATGACTATAAAGACAAAGCATCATCTACACATAAAATCCTGAATAAAAATTTTACTGTCTAGTGGAATTGAGTACTATGTAAAAACACACACACTGCAATTCACTAAGGCACATGCTATATGTGAAGTAAGAACAAAATTATGTAGAAATGCAGAAAAAGTAATGAATAATTTTACCACCATCTCTATGTACCTACCATTCTATTCCCTTACAAAGGTGAGGGTGTTAATTAACTTGAGTGTGGCAATCATTACACAATCTACATATATATCAAATCATCACATTGTACACTTTGAATATATACAATTTTTATTTTTCAATTATATCTCAGTAAACCTGGAAAAAAATTCTAAGTCAAACTTTTTCTCAGCTGTGATACTGAGAAGTCATAACATAGACTGTACTGCAATAACAAAGCAAACTCCAAAACTTCAGTGCCTTAACTCAACAAGAGTTTATTTTTACTCATGTAAGATGTCATTCGGGGTCTCTGACCAATATTGTCACTAGAGACCCAGACTAACAAATGCTTTGTCATCCCCAAAGGAGCCTTAGTTGTTACTTATACAAGAAAAACAGGTAGAAGGAAGGTCACAAACTAGCTCTTAAGTGCTTCAGTCCAGGAGTGACTTTTGGCCAGATGGAGCCATATGGCTCTGTCTATCTGCAAGAATGTATAAGCATTTGTGTGTAAAGGGGAGGAGGCACATTGATAATCAATGAGCAGCAGTAAAGTCTGCTACAAAAAATTTTAGATATCTAATTTTGAGAAGTAAATATTATTGTGTATATTTAAGATATACAGCATGATGTTATGGATAGTAAAAAGGTAAAACAAATTACCACAAATATCATTTTACGTAGTTGACCTTTTTGTTTGTGTTTGTGGCAAAAATCAGCTAAAGTCTATAGGCGTATCTTGGAGATATTATAGGTTCAGTTCAAGCTACCTCAATGAAGCCAATATTATAATAAAGGAAGTCACACAATTTTTTGGTTTCTGAGTCCATGTAAAAGTTATGTTTATACAATACTATACTCTATTAAGTATGAAATAGCATTGTGTCTAAAAAATATATATACTGGCTGGGCATGGTAGCTTTTTCCTGAAATCACAGCATTTTGGGAGGTCAAGGCCCAAGGATCATCACTTGACATCAGGAGTTTGAGACCAGCCTGGGCAACATTACAAAAATCTGGTCTCTACACACACACACACACACACACACACACACACACACACACACACACACACAAATTGTCCTGGCATGGTGGCATAAACCTGTAGTCTCAGCTACTTGGGAGACTGAGGTTGGAAGATCCCTTGAGCCCACAATGTGGAGATTGCACTGAGCTGAAATTACACCATTGCACTCCAGCCTGGGTGATAGAGTGAGACCACGTCTCAAAAACAATGTGTACACTTTTATTTAAAAATATTTTGTTGCTGAAACATGGTAATGATCATCTGTGCCTTCAGCAAATCATGAAGGTTTTGCTGATGGAAGCTCTTGCCTTGATGTTGATGGCTGCTGACTGATCAGGGTGGTGACTGCTAAAGGCTGCAGTGGTGTGGAAATTTCTTAAAATAAGAAAAAAATAAAACTTTCCACATCAATTGACTTTTACTTTCACTAAAGATTTCTCTGTAGCATCTGATGCTGTTTGATAGAATTATATCCACAGTATAACTTCTTACAAAATTGGAGCCCATCCTCTAAAAAACCTGCTGTTGCTTTATCAACTAAGTTTATGTAATATTCTAAATCTTTTCTTGTTACTTCAGCAATGTTCACAGAATCTTCACCAGCAGTTGTTTCATCTTAAGAAACAACTTTTCTTTTCACCCATCAGAAACAGTCTTCATGGTTCAAGTTTTATCATGAGATTGCAGCAATTCAGTCACATCTTCAGGCTCCACTTCTAATTCTAGTTCTCTTGCTATTTCCATCACATCTGCAGTTCATTCTTCCTCTAAAGTCTTGAACCTCTCAAAGTCCTTCATAAGGATTAGAATCAACTTCCCCCAAACTTCTGTTAATGTTGATATTTTTACCACCTCCCATGAATCATGAATGTTCTTAGTGGCATCTAGAATGGTGAATTATTCCAAAAGATTTACTTGCCCAGATCCTTCAAAGGAATCACTACCTATGGCAGCTGGAACTTATGAAATGTATTTTTAAAATAATAAGATCTGAAAATCTAAATTAATCCTTGACTCACGAGTTATAAATAGATGTTCTGTTAGTAGGCATGAAAACAACACCAATCTCCTTTTACCTCTCCATCAGAGTTCTCAGTTGACCAGGTTTGTGGCCAATGGTCAGTAATATTTTGAAAGAATTTTTTTTTCTCTGAGCCATAGGCCTCAATAGTGGGCTTATAACGTTTGGCAAGCCATGCTTTAAACAGAAGCGCTATCATCCAGGCTTTGTTCTTCCATTTCTAGAGCACAGGCAGAGTAGATTTAGCATCATTCTTAGAGGCCCTTAGATTTTCAGAATGGTAAACAAGCACTAGCTTCAACTTAAAGTTAACAGCTGCATTAGTCCTCGACAAGACAGCCTGCCTGTCCTGTGAAGTTTGAAGCCAAAAAATGACTTTTCTTCTCTAGGTATAAAAGTCCTATATGGCACCTGCTTTCAATATAAGCCTATGTCATCATCTACATTGAAAATCTATTGTTTAGTATGGCCAGCTCGTCAATGACCTGGGCTAGATCTTATGGATAACTGGGTGCAGCTTTTCTGTTGGCACATGCTGCTTCTTCACCTTGTCCTTTTATTTTATGGAGTTGGCTTCTTTCCTTAAACCTCATGAACGAAGCCCTGCTAGCTTCCAACCTTTCATCCTCAGCTTTCTCACCTCTCTTTGCCTTCATAGAATTGAAGAGAGTTAGGGCCTTTCTCTGAATTAGGCTTTAACTTAAAGGAATGTTGTAGCCAGTTTGATCTTCTAGCCAGATCATTAAAACTTTTTCCATAATAGCATAAGAGTGTTTTACTTTCTTATCATTTGTGCATTCACGAAGTAGTACTTTTAAATTCCTTCAAAAACTTTTCCCTTACATTCACAACTCAGCTAACTGATTGGTGCAAGAGGCCTAGCTTTCTGCCTGTCTCAACTTTCAACATGCCTTTTTTACTATGCTTAATTATTTCTAGCTTTTGATTTAAAGTGAGAGACTTGTGACAATTCCTTTGACTTGTACGCTTAGAGGTCATGTAGGACTGTTAATTAGCCTAATTTCACGATTGTTGTCTCAGGGACCAGGAAGGTCTGAGAACAGGGAGAGAGGTGGGGAAATAACTGGCCATTGCAACATTAAAAACCACACATCTTTGATTGATTAAATTCATCATTTTACATGGGCGCAGTTCACAGCATCCAAAAAAATTACAGTAGTAACATCAAAGATCACTGATCACAGATCACCAGAATAGACACAATAATAAAAAGGTCTGAAATACTGTCAAAATTATCAACATGTGACACAGAAACACAAAATGAGTAAATGCTATTGGGAAAATGTCACCAATAGACTTGTTGATACAGGGTTTCCACAAACCTACAGTTTGTAAAAAACATATCTGAAAAACACAATAAAGCAAAGCACAATAAAGTGGGGTATGACTATTCATTTAGCATGAATCCCAAATGCAGGACAATGTTATTATCTATCATCCTCATGTTAGAATTTTTAAGTTGTCTAGTCCAATAACCTAATTTTACAGATACCCAAAAGGGAAGGTTCTCCTTTTGCAAATTATTTAATTTTCAGTTAAGTTCTCTTACCTTCTAGTATTTCCATCATCCACAAGGATATTAAGGAGGATTTATGGTTCTTGATATGGATATCAGCTTTTGAAAGAAGTAAAAGATTAAAGTAGCAGACGGCAATGATTCAGATGGTAGATATAAATTCAACTATATCAATAATGACATAAACATAAATTAGTCACAATCACCCATTAAGAGATAAAGAAGGACAGATCAGATTTAAACAATAAAAATATACGGTATTTATAAAAATATATGGGTATGTAAAGTAAAGTATGTATGAAGTTAAAAGTTATTAAACAAAAGATCATGTATTCTACTGAACTCAGTATTTCTCAGCTTCAACACTTTTAACATTGAGTCTAGATAATATTTTAAGAGCATAATCCTGTACATTACAGAATGTTTAGCAATATCTCTGGACTCCAGCAGATGCCAGTAACATTCCCCTCCCCTGCTGCGTAAACCAAAAATGTCTCCAGGCATTGTCAAATGTTCCCTTCTAAAGGTTCAAACTACTCCCAATTGAGAAAAACTGATCTAAAACAGGTTATTTAGTTTTCCTACTTATTCATCAGTAAGAGGGCATTAATGATAGTATCTTTCCTCTAGGATGGTTATAAGGGTTTTATGAATTTATACACACATTGTAGAAAAGACTCTTGGCAGAGAATATGTATTGAAATCATTTAAGAAACTGCTGTCATATCAGAAGTAATGGTGGAAGGAATAAGAATAGGCATATTATGCTAGTAAACTGTCTTTTAATAAAGGGTACATTTTCGACTTATATTCAAAACAGCAAATTGCCTCTTCTGCAGAGGGGGAAATGTGCTCATTTATTTAATCCTTGTATCTGTAGCAAAGATTGAGCTAGACTCTGGAAATAAACTCATAAACTCATAGATACTTGAAATAAGGTTATAAAAGTGATAAGATGAAACCAAAAATGAAAAACAGGAGAGGTAGAGAGAAAAACAAGGATAATAGAAATCTAATGAAATACAGAAAGAGAAAGACATGCAGACAGACAGATCAACAACTCTTACTATTTATTAGACCACCTCAAATCCTAATATGAGCCTGCAGACCCTCAGGTTTAGGGACTCAATTAATACTGCCCCTTAGTTTAGCAACACAGAGCTCAAAAACTAAAATAAAACATGAGCCCAGCCTGAAATTTCTCCTGAGATGCTTGAGAGAAATAAATGAAAAATGACCATTAGGAATACCCCACCATACCAAGACTCAGGATTCTGAAAGATAAAGCCTCGCTAACGATGAGTTCACAAATCAAGTTGAAAATCCCTGGCAGAGTTAATATTTTTGACAATGGTGATGGTGAAAACAGAGCTAATGTTTTTGAGCGATTACGCGTCATTCTGTTTTAATTATTTTAAATATAATATTAATACCTAATATTTCCATAAAACAGATTATGTTAATATGTTCATTTTACATTTGAAGAAAGGGAGGCTTTAAAAATTAATGTTTATTCAATTAAAGATAACTCAGCTAACACATAGCAAGCTGGAGATTCAAACCATGCATTCTGACCTCAAAATGTTTTCTTAAACCTTTGCTAGATTGCTTCTTCGTATAATAGACAAGCAAACTATGAGTAATGTAAGAAAACAGAAATTAGAAACATAAAAGAAAAATACTGTGAAAGAAGGAAAGATACACAGAACTTCTGTAAAGAAACAAAGCAGTTATTGAAGTTGAAAACTCAATGGACAAGTTAAACAGTAAATTAGGCACAATTCTTTAGAGAGGGCCATGTAATGAAAAACAGGTCTGAGAAAAATACCATACCACTTCAAAAAGAACAAAGATGTAGCAACTGAATAGACTGTGTCATTCCAGGATGTCTATTAGTAGTTACACAAAAAAAAAAAAAAAAAAAAAAAAAAAAAAAAAAAAAAAAAAAAAAAAAAAAAAAAAAAAAAAAAAAACAGATAAAATGAAACGAGACAAGATATGATGATGTCTGGGAATTTTCCAGAGTTGAAGAAAACAATGAATATTCACATTAAGAAAAACATTGAGTTATATTTTAAAAATAAACAAAACAAGATACACATGTAGAAACCTTATTTAAAAATTCAGGAAATCAAAGACAAAGAGGAGGTTTTCAAAGCAATGAGGGAGGAAAAAAATCTCACATTCTCTAAGAAAGAGTATGTTTCAGACCAACATTACCTTCTCTACAGAAACATTGGAAACTAATAAAAAGCAAAATAACATTATTGAAACTTTGGGGAAATAAACCGTCAGTTTAGAATTCTATACCCGCTTATACTGCTATTCAAGACTGAGGATGTAATAAAGAAATTGTAAGACAAAATTTGAGGGACATAATCACTAACTGATCATCACAATAAATAAATAAATAAATCATTAAACAATGTACTTCATGAAGAAAGTAAACCCGGAAGGAAGATATATGCTGCAAAGGAAAATGATAAAGTATAATTTTAAAAGGTAAACTTGTACATAAACCTAAACAACACAAAATCAGAGAACAATGGTTTTGATGAACTCAGAAGTATCAAAACAAGAGGAAATTCATAATAAAAATTCAACACATAAGGTGATTGGTGAGAGATTGGAAGAGTTGAATTCTAAAGTCTTTGCATCATTCTGAAGTAGGGAGGGAGAGATACTGATTATCATAAACTTTTCTGAAGTACACTAAAAGAATGGAAACAGCATATTAGAAAGAAACAAAGTAGCATTATGATTTTACTTTAAGTAAACTTTATGTTTTGCAAATTCAAAACAATTTCCATCCAGGAACAGATTTTAACAGAGAAAGTCACACCTTAGCAAAGATTTGCAGGAGTCAAGATGTATTTTGGATGAACAAAAGAGTCTCTAACTGCAGTCTGATATCAGGAGTCATGGAAGGGTACTTTAGCATTGGAGTATCAAGCTTCCTGCATTCTGAGCACTGCCTACATGTGTTACCTTAAGAAAAACTCCCATATCTGAGACTTTAAGCAGCAAAAGCTTATTTTTGCAATGCTAGCCTGAGTTGGGAAAACTCTTCAGGGCTCTGCCAAATCAATATTAAGCTTTATCAGTGAATACCATTTGTCTTAGTCCATTTTCTGTTGCTATAGCAGAATACCACAGACTAGGTAATTGATAAAGCATGAAGGCTTATTTTGGCTCATGGTCCTGATGCCGGAAGGTCCAAGAGCACAGCGCAAGCATCAGACAGGCCTCCTGCCGCTCTTAACATGGTGGGAGATATCACATGGCCAGAGAGGAAGCCAAGCTTGCTTTTTATAACAACTTGCTCTCATGATAACTAACCCCCTCCCACAAAAACTGGCTTACTCCAATAAGAACCACAACAATCCATTCATGAGAGTGGAGACCACACAACCAAAGTACCTCCCACTAGGCTCCACCTCCTAACACTGCTGCCATAAGAAATTAAGGTTCTAACACATGCACTTTTGGTGAATACATTCAAAGTACATCACCACCATAAAGTTAATAGGTTGAGTATGAGAATTGTTAGGGAGCTTCTCACAATCTCCACATAGAAGCAGCACAGCCACTCCCCTTCTGGATTCATTGATCAGAGCTTCTCACATGAATCTGCCCAACTGCAAGGGGATTGGAAAGTCCAGTTACCAAAGTTATGAAGACAAAAAAAAAGGAAAAACTGAATCGTGGTAGGCACAAATAATACGTACCTCACCCTTTCACAAAATTTTGAGGTACCATACTTTTAAGGCCAGACTAAAATAGATGCAATGTGTTTCATACTAAAAGTAAATAGATAAGCTTGGAGTCCTTTCCCCACATCTCTGGATTTTTCTTAAGTCCTAGGGATCTGAATGATTACTGCAAATGAGAATAATATTTGATTATGTTGGAGTACTTAGTTTATAAATATATATTGCAAGGTATTACATCGCAATGCTTGATGTCAGACATTTATTTACTGCGCACTTATTATGTGTCATTTATCACAGACAAGGTGAATTACTTCTTCCATTTTGAATCTATGAAAGAAAAATAAAAACTCAGGGCCCCAATTCACTATGCCAAAAGAAAAAAAATTAAGCTGAAAGCTAAGTCATTTAATAAACTGCCTTTTCTTTTGTTACTAAACAGATGCTACAGATAAAATGTTAACTATCTCCACAGGTAGGATGTATGTTCACCTTATCTTATGTAAAGTGCCAGATTTACTGAGCACGAGAGGGATACATAATTATCTATTCCCCTACCTGCTCCTTTTCTCTTGCAACATGTGGATCATCATACCCTCCCTCTTTCTTTTACAGCCTACCTTTCCCCTTTAAATACTGAAGCCCTCAAAATCATCTTTGGAGAAGGTACAGGCCACATATTTTTTCTGTGATTCCATGTTTATTTTTTCCAGGCATGTCCTTAACCTTGGCAAAATAAACTAAATTGTTTGAGACCTATCTCAGATAATTTTTGGTTTGCAAATCCAAGGTATTAAAAGATCATAGATGTTAAATAACTTACTTAAGAAACCCAAAATAGTAAAAGACAGTAAGTTCTTCAACCCTGGTTTCCAAGATCAAGTGTAGGACTATTATCAGGATATGATATTTTCACTCTTATGGCTGTACTGTCAAATATGCCCATGCAGTTAAATAATTGTGCAGCAAAGCATGTCCATTTGTTATGCCACCTTCAGACTGACTCCCTGTAGGGTGTTTATTTATTTGTATGCTTGTTTCATTTTGTTCTTACTATACTTGGACACTCTTTCTTAATTGGTATTAAATTTCACCCTCAGGCTTAGAATACTTACCTTTGGCTTTGAAAAAAATCTCAGTATCTTTTGTCTATCAAATCAGAGGCTGCCTTTGAGATAGCATCCAAGAGTCTAGTGGACATGCCCCTGTCCAGCCCTCCTCTCCCATTTTGATGAAGGTTTGCCCCCTTCCGGAGTGTGTAGAGGAAGTTGATCCTCATTCCCCTATCTCACTTTAACTTTATGGTTTTCGTGGAAAGTTTTGATACCTCAAACTTTGGCTGTAATGATTGGGTATGCAACCCAATGTGGTACAAACAGAAATATTTCAAATTATAACATAAAAAAGAGAAGAGGAGGTTAGAGACAGAAAGAGAAAGGAAGGAAGGAAGAAAAAGAGAAGAAAAAAGAGGGGGTTATTCGTTGTTAAGGTAAACAATTTAACTTAGTTATCTTTTTAAAAGGACCTATCTCCAAATATAATGCATAGGTAGTAAGTAGGGGTTATGAGCTTCAACATATGAGTTTTGAGAGGTCACAAGTCAGCCCATAACACAGAATGAGTGAGGGAGAATGAAAGAGATAGAAATAGAAACACACGCTCAGAAAGAAACAGAGATCAAGAGAGAAAGTAAAAAAGAAAGAGTCGTTCTACTATAAGGACATATGCACACGAATGTTCGTAGCAGCACTGTTTACAATAGCAAAGACCTGGAACCAACCCAAATGCCCATCAATGATAGACTGGACAGGGAAAATGTGGCACATATACACCATGGAATACTATGCAGCCATAAAAAATGATGAGTTCGTGTCCTTTGTAGGGACATGGATGAACCTAGAAATCATCATTCTCAGCAAACTGACACAAGAACAGAAAATCAAACACCGCATGTTCTCACTCATAGGTGGATGTTGAATAATAAGAACACATGGACACAGGGAGGGGAGCATCACACACTGGGGTCTGTTAGGGGGAAATAGAGGAGGAACAGCAGAAGGGTGGGGAGGTGGGGAGAGATAGCATGGGGAGAAATGCCAGATATAGGTGATGGGGAGGAAGGCAACAAATCACACTGCCACGTGTGTACCTATGCAACAATCTTGCATGTTCTTCACATGTACCCCAAAACCTAAAATGCAATTAAAAATAAACAAATGAATAAAAATAAAAAAAGAAAAAAAAAGAGAGTCTTTTCTCTACAGTCTAGAGCAGTAAAGCAAAAAAGGTGAGAAAGGAGAAACAGACACACATAAACAAACAAGGGTGGGTGAGGAAAAGATTCTGGTTGGTAATTTTCTGGTTTTACTTTATCTTTGTTTTATTTATGATCTCTAATGGCGTTCAGTAAATTCCTTGAGCCCATCCTCGATGAATTTCCATTATGAATAACCAAAGTTCCCTGACCACTATAAAGAGGCTTGATCAAAATCTGGACTCCAAATCTGCTTGGTCTTGACATGTGAGCATCAGTATAAGCCTTCTGGAAGGAAATCCCAAGATTTGGCGGGGAGGGGGGTAATATTACTAAATTATCCTCCTAGACAGAAATGTTCACACACAGATATGACCCTCTGAAATGGAACTGCTGACATGAAGGAATGGTTTCATTATTCAAATTCTGAATAGATTTTAAAAACAGGCAAAGAATATGATAATAAAAAATAAATATTATAAACATTAAAAAATACTTATTCTCATTACTTATCAAGAAAATTCAAATTTAAACCACAACGAGATATTACTTTTCTCCTTTTGATTTTGACCAGAGTGTGAAGAAAAGAACACCCCGATCTATTGCTGGCTACAATTATAAATTAGAAAATTTATTCTAGAGTGCAATTTGGCAATGTTATTTCAAAAATCTTTGATCCAAAAATTTTACTTCTATAATTTTTATGGAAAGAATTTGTCCTTAGAAAAAAATAGTTTTGGGCTACTTACAAATTTCTATTTACATGAATATTTATAAACTATAATTTATTATGAAGATATTTGGAAATCACATAAATGTCAATAGGATATCAAGGGCAAAAACACTGTAAGTATATACACCACTTTGTCTTAAACTCTTTTACTTAAAAGTGACAGAATGGACAGAATGTCATAACTAGCTAAGATCAGTTACTAGTTACTAGGATGCTAAGTATCTAATACTAATAGTATACTAATTCTAAGATAAATTACTAGTTACATTACTACTAGCTAAGATAAAATAAGTAATTTATTGTTTATGTAACCAAAAATTCCAATAGTAGACCTGGTTTCAGGTACTGATAAACTATAAATTCAAGTGATTAATTTAATAAAGTTTTATTGTGCACCTATTATATGTCAGGCAGTGGTTGAGGTTCTTAAGACACATTAATGAACAAAATAGAAAAGGTAATTCTGTTTCAAAATGCTTGTGTTTTATAGTACGTGATGGGGTAAGGGAGTAGATGATGAACAAGTAAATTATGTAGAATGATAAAAGATGATAAATGCTGTTGGAACACAAATAGAATATCTAAGTAGATTGTAATTTATGCATAAATTACAGGGTTGAACAACTGGCTGCTTTCTGTATGCCTCGTAGAAAAGATAAACCTTGAGTAGAAACTTGGAGGAGTTAATAAAGAAATTAGCCAAGCAAATACTGAGGAAAAGACCATTCCAGGTAAAGCCAATGTCTAGAGGTCAAAGTTCCAGTATAGGTTCATGACTGGTGTGTTCTGATATCCTCCAAAGGCCCCTAGGGCTAGAGGGAAGTGAGATTGAGGGAAAGTTACAGAAGAGATTGCAAGGAACCAAATTAGATAGACCTCTGCAGACCATTGTAAGGGCTTTGGTTTTTACCCTGGGAGATACAGGGAGTCACACTGCAAGACTTTGAGTAGAAGAGGAAAGTGATCTCTTTACTTGTTTAAAGGATCACCATATATTTTTTTCCCAGGCAGGGAGCAAGGACGGTAATGGAGCATCTCTGTGGTTCTCCCAGTGGGACAAGGCCGTGGGTCTACCCAGGGTGCCATCAGAGGACATGGTGAGTGTGGTTGGACTCTGGGTGCATTTGAAGAAACTTACAACAAAATTTGTGGTCAGATTCTTTGTTTAGTGTGAGTGAAAGGGGTCAAGGTCTTTGAGAAACTATGAGGATAGAGATGGGGAAGGCTGTGGGTGGAGCAGGTTGGGGTATAGAGGGATGAGGAGTTCAACTGAGGATAGGAAGTGTTGTTATCAGAGAGCAGCAGCCTTTTCCTGTAGATCCTGCCGAAAAGCCTAAGGGAAGATCCTGGCCTGGCATCTGTGAAGCCGAACCACAGGAAACAGTTCCTTTTGTAGGTCAACTCTGGACTCATCACTCTGCTACTGGGAATTTCTTATCCTGGTACCAGGATCCCTCTGTGAACAGATGGGTGGAGGACAGTGTCCTGCAGGGAAGAGGCCTCTGTTACTAGCAGAGCTGCGAAGAGGTACTGGGGTGGCAAAACATCCAATATTCCTTGGCGCTTTCTTCTCTCTTTTTTAAAATAAATCTTTATGTAAACTTTCTATGTTCTAAGTTCTTTACAAATGAATACTTACTTACATTATCCTCATAATAATTCTATGAGGTGGGTATTAATTATTAATCCTCATTTTACACATGAGGAAACTGAGGAAGAGGGAAGTTAAATGACGCCCCTTCAGGCCACAGAGTTAGTAAGTAGCAGTGCAAGGTTTAAATTCAGACCATCTGTCTGTGCAGGCCACATTCTTACCCATTGTGCATTTTTAAATGATAATGGTGACTTTATATATAGACAAGAAAACATATCCAACAATGTGCTACATTTTTTAAAAAGGAGCTTCAAAATAGCACGATTAATATGATTTATTTACATATAAAACTACGCTTTAAAATACATGAATGGAAAAGTAGGTGTACCAGCACAGCAGCAATAATAGTTAACATTTATTTAGAACCCAATATTATTCTAAAGAGTTTAAGTGCAATATTTCACCTGAAGATTCAACCCCTGGAAGCCTGGCTCCAGAATTCAAAAAACTTTTTTTTATTTCTTTATAATTTTCTATATTCTCTAAAATTATTGCAATGGGGTAGTACCATTGTTATGGTTACACAGAGCAATACAGCAATATTCATTTTTAAAAAGAAAAGTATGTGTAATCACTGGTCTCAGGGTGGGAAAGCAGTCCTATGCAGCCATGGGGACTCCAATAACTAAATGTGATCTGTGGCATGGCACACTGAAGGGTCCATGCTATTGGGAACTTTCTAAATTACATTGTCCTGGGTCTCATGAAGCAAACATTCTGCCTCCAATCCCTTTGCCAATAACACACAGCAAGGTCACTTCTCAAAGTTATGCAAAGTGCATTGTGCAGATGTCAGCACTGAGGCAGATAAAATTATTTCAGTTTTGAACTTCTAGGTGTTTGTGTGCCCAGGGTGGTCCCTGCTGGAGGCCTCTGCGAACACAGAGTAAACCAAAGGAATGTAAACAAATAGGTAGCAAGGCCTGTATCGTATTTAGGAAGCAGAATCTGAAATGGCAGAGAAAAATGGATGTTTATGGGCTACTCAGGAGCTTCCTCTGCTCTCAATATTGGAGTCAGAGACTTGCAGGCACTATAAGGACCAGGGTTTTTAAAAGAACAATAAGAACAAAGTCCCTAGCTAGCTGTCAAGACCCCTGCCAGCATCACCACTGAGTGCTTCTAGACCTTCTAGCAGACTCCCCATGGAATCAGACTTCTGTTTTTCCACCTCCTGATTTCTAAAGGATTCACACTGTCATCCCTCTCCATGCTCCTTACTGGATCAAAAGACACAACATCATCATCAACATCATAAACTACTACCACAGATTTTGTACCTTCTCCTGGTTCTATACTGTACAAAGTACATTAGTATATAAACGACAATTTTTACAGCAACCCTGCAATTTGCATACTTCTGATTCAGTTGTATAGGTGGGGAAGCTGAGGATTTGAGAGGTTAAATGACACTTCCAAAGCCACACAGCTATGTAGTATTGGTGTCAGAATTCAAGCCTAGGTTTAATAATTTCTGAGACCACAATCTGTTAACTCTAACAGATGGCTTCTTTCTCAGACAATCTATGGCCACATACATGCTGATATCTTTTGACCCTATCACAGCTCCTGGAACACAGGGAAGGTGAAATAAATATTTGATTGATTAATATGTCTTCTGAGGAATTACAGGGGAACTTCAATAGTGATGCTCCTTTACCACTGGGAATGTTCAGCCCTCATTCTTTTACTTCTTGGAGTCCAGACTACAGCTTTCAAAACTCAAGCCAAAGGCCTCTGAAATCATTCAGTATGGGCTGCATATACCTCATTCATTTAACATGTGCGACATATGCTGAGTTAATCCCAGTATCCTGGAAAACAAGATCTCCAAGAACGGGAGTATGAAGTTCTGATCACCTAAAGATTCTGTTGTTCCTTGGCAGCACAGACTTGAGAATCCATTAGACTCTCAGACCTGCTTCCTTCTTGCATAATGGGAAGCATATGTGTTCTACCTCTTTTATACGTCTATTGGGAGAACAAAATTAAATTGAGGTAAACCATACCCAACACTTAACAAAAAGTGGCCACCATATAGTATGCTGTCAACAAATACTTACTTGATGTTGCAGTTGTTCTTTTAAAGCACTACAAAAATGTAAAATATTGTTACTCATATGATTATTATATTTTTTGTTCCCCAAAGATATGCAGCAAGATCTGAGAAAGCAAGGACACTGGTTTTTTTTCTTTCCTCACATCTATTTCCAGACATTCATCATCTTTCACTTGAATTACTTAAATAGCTGCTTAACTATTCTTTTTCCTTTTAACTTCTTTCCTCCAATTTATTCTCCACAATCAACAAAATGAATGTAAGTCCATTCCCTGAAAAAAGCTATCAGGATCTACCATTGCATAGGGGATAAAAGACAAAGTCTTTAGCATGTTACATAAAGTCTTTCATGACCATGATCTTATCTTTGAGCCTGATCTCCTGCCTCTACAAAACCTCACATCCTGTTGTCCATTAATCCTATGGTCCATTTTATATGATTTCCCCTTGAAAGTGGGATTCCATTCCAGTTATCTAGGGTGGTTCCATCTTCTATAGCTCACTTTACCATCTTCTGCTTCTACCCCAGTGGACACAGGTACTGTCTCTCCAACCAAGCCAAAGTTTTCTAATCCCCAAGCACACAAAAGTGCTTTTCTCTCTCAACTGCTTGACAAGGAAAAGTCCTACCAGTCTTCAAGACTGTGCTAGAATGTCACTTCCTCAGGAATGTATTTCCTGACTCCCTGGCAGAGTCAAATGATCACTGAGTGTTCCATCAATACTTGGATCTCACTTTGATTACAGCACTGATGGGTGTTTGAAACATGTCTTCACCATCTCACCGTCTATAGTATGAGTCTATACTGATCCATCTTTGTTTTTCTAGTTTATAACACATAGAAAGCATCAAAAATAAGTCTAAAGTTCAGAGGTAAAGAAAGAAAGCAAATAAAAACAGAGGCCTCTCCCAAGCACTGTGTAGGAAATTTTTCTTTTGAATGTATTTGGTACTATCATTAAAAATCATCAGAAAGGTAAATAATAGCAGTGGAAGATGCAGAAGGCTGAAATGAGGATGGGAATAATATAAAAAACAATGGTGACTATGCAATGGAATTGTCAGTGAAATGAGCAACTAATTTAAATTAGGAACTATTTACAAAAAGAATTGTGAGGATAATTTGGAAAAAAAGTTTAAGAAGAGCTTGTGTGGAAAATAGAAATTGTTAGCTTTCATGTTTAACCATGATAGCTATTAGAACATGACATGGGAGCAGAAAAAATTATCATCTATGTAACACATGTTCAGCCTGGTGGACACTAAACTCATGGTTATTGACTGATAGATTATGATTTGAAGAATGTGATCTGCAGGTTGTTTCTTTAGTTCATGGTACAACACATGTATTAACTGCTTTCACTAAGTCAACATTACAAATATTCCAGAAATCACTGTATTTTAATCAGCCAGAGTAGCCGTCACAAATTTCTATAGACTGGGTGGCTTAAATAATAAACATTTATTTCTCAGAGTTCTGGAAGCTGAGAAGTCCAATATCAAGATGCCAGCAGATTTAGAGTCTCCTGAGGACCAGCTTTCTGATTCATGGATGAAGACTTCTTGCTGTGTCTTCACATGGTGGAAGAAACAGCTGGGCTCCCTTGGGCCCCTGGTATAAGTACACTAATCCCTTTCATAAGGTCTCCAGTTCTATCACCTGATTACCTCCCAAAGGCACCACCTACAAATATCATCACTCTGGGGATTAAATTTCAACAGATAAATCTGGGGAGGACACAAACATTCAGTCTGTAACACAATGTGAAAATATTTCTTAAATACTTCATAAAAGTAACATCACAGAGGAACAGCACAGGCATGGAATGAATGAGCACGAAATAGTGGAATTAGCACAGCCTTCGGGAATTTAAATCTGACCCTCACTGTGTAATGTTTGAAATTCTACTTTTCTTATCTATATCTCCGTTGTTTTTCATCATTAAAACGAAGGGAACCACACCTTCTCCATAAAATTAAATGAGCTAAAATAGTAGATTAATTCTTTGTTTTTTTTGTTTTTTCCTAAAACTTAATTGTTTTGGTCCAAAGACTAAGACATGGTTACTTGTTCTGATCTTTCCTAGTCTTAAATGAACAGCCATAAAAGGCAAGCTGTCATATCACATTCAACTTTAACTTCAATAAAATGCATATCTCACACTCTTCTTCACTTCCCCGTGTAATGCTGGCACCTGCAAGGCTTGCGCTTGCTTCGAACTTGCATAGGCAGCAGTCTCATGATGAACTGTTCATGATTTCCTCAAAGTCCGCATGTTTACAGGTATTGATCGACTAACGACCTATGCAACTTATGACCATTCGACTTTACGACCACAATCGCTAGCCATGACTGCTCCGCGTCTGGCAGCACAAACATTGCCCAGCTGGGCGTACGCCAGTGCGGACCAGCTTCTGGCAGCACTACCATCTCTGCGTGCATGTAGCCTACTCAACTTACGACCAAATCTTGTTACGACCGGTCTGTCGGAACCAATCGTGGTCGTAAGTCCAGCACTAGCTGTACTAACTTTGGGTCTGAGCTGTAGCATTTTCATCTGCCATTTTTGTATCAAACATATTCAAGGATCATGTAAAACTGATAACCTGTGGAGAGCTTGCTCTCCTCTTGTTCTTGTTCCTGTCTCCTTTGATTTTCTAAATAGGAATTGTTCTAATCGTTCTAATGGATGTGTGACTCAAAGGCTGTCTGCATAATTCAAATTAGAGGGACAGTGGACAAGTATTTATTGGGCAGGAGTGGTCAGAAGCTAGGATGTACATTTTACATACATTATCTCTAAACTAATAATTTAGTGAACAAGCATGGTGATGTGTCAAATCTATTTATAGCCCCTTGTTACAGATGTGGAAACTGAGGCTCTGAGAAGGCCTGAAAGCAGGTTGAAGCAGAGCTGAGCTTCATACCGGGATCTGTTTGACTTCACAGCCTTTGCTCTTTCTGGGACATTAGGATAATTCTTACGCTACAGCCTTTCTCCAAATTGCCTACCACCGTCACTGGATTCATATCTACTATAGTTTCTGGACTACGTTTTCATTACTATTGTGGTAGAATTGGAAAATTCCCTGACTGAAGTCATGAGTCCCTTATCTCATGTTTCTTTGACTGAAGTCTTGAGTGTCTCATCAATTCTTGTCATACATTCACAAAGATTTGTAATCTATTTTTATAGTCTTCAGTTACCAGGCATGCTCTTGATCCAAAATAAATAAATTACTAAAAAAAGCAACATGGCTGACATGTGCTTCCACAAACTCTATAGCCTGGCTTAGATTGAATAGAAGTGTCCCTGCCCCCAGGTCACTCCACCTGACAGGTGGCCATACCCACAAGAGCCCACCCTACCCATCAAAGTCACCCACTTTGTCCAAGCCATAATCACAATCAAATTCCTCACCAGGAGACATAGACCATTGCTGCCGTCTGACTACTTCAGACTTATTTTGCTAAGACAGAAGCAAGCAAGGAAGGACTCACTATCCTGACAGGGGTAACTAATGGCTCATTTAGAGGATTTAACTAGGTAACCCTCATTACCTGTTCCAGACTCTCCTGTTTCATAACTGGCATAGGAAAGAAAGAGTTTGATACTCAAGTGGCCCACAGACTGTCACTTGGTGATCTTTGCCTAATCTTGATGGTCAGTAGTCAAGAACTAAAGTCACAGCCTGAGAAGAGCATAGTGACCAATGGCTCAGATTCCTCAGAGATGAGAATCTGTGCCACTGATTGAGTAAGGTAGTAGCCAATGGTGAAGAGAAACTAGATTGACAAGGAAAACAATGTGATTCAGTTAAAGCTCCAAGGCCAGATACAAAAGCAAGGGTTATACATTATCCTGCTAACATTTTCTTATAATTTTCACCAAGAAAGACACAATCCAGGATTCTGGAGAAGTTGGTCTCCGATGGGCTAAACTTAACATAAGCAACAAGCAGATTTGAATAGAGCAAGCAGTGGGTTTTGGTGGATGCTATGATGTGCCACGCACATCGTCTTCAGGACTGACACATTCATCTCCCCAGCTGCCAAGAGTGCTGCCTAAGGGAGAATTACCACTTTGCTCCTCTCTAGGAATTGCCTCCAGCCACAGGAATGAGCTACCCCCAAGTTTATATCCCCACTCCAGGGCAGCCCTCATCTAACAACCAGTCTATGCAGAGGTAAAAAACTCAGGCCCGTTGCCTCAGTTGGGACAACCCTGAAGAGCATCTAGCATCAGAGCCCCACATGCTTTTGGCTGAGTTATCTGTGTTAACTGCATTGCAATTGAACTTTTCTGCCTACCTAATCCTGCCTTTCCTCACTTCCTCATGGTAAACTCCCGTAAACCTCCTGAATATATATCAGATGAGTGTCTAGGAAACCTAGCCAGGTTTTACATCTATGTAGCGTTTGTTAATTTTTTTTCAAATGATTATAATAACGACTGCTTTACATTCTACTACCCTTTATCTTCCACCCCTTCTTTCCAATTTTATATCCAATCAATGAATTCACTGTGATCTATAGTCATTCATCCTGTCTCGCCATCACCAACATGTATTCTCTTCACTAAGTGTTTGACTTTTGTTTTATTTTTCTCAAAATATTTTATGGAAGAATGAATATATTTTCTTGTTTTTGTATTTGGTACCAAAGATTAACTCTTAAACAATTTAAATATTTCCCTCTGGGGAGATGGGTTATTACAAAACATAAGATACTCATTGCATTCTCTGTCTGGATGAAGGTTCTATCTTAGGTAAGCAGCCTACTACTTGCAGCCTCTACAACCTTAGACAATTTCTGGTGTCTTTTGTTGGGTCAAGGCTGTGGTTGAGCAGCTTTGTACTTTCCACTATCCTTGTCCTGATTATCTTCAAGCCTGGGACCTTGATACCCACAGAATGGGGCTGCCAGATTTATCTAATAAAAATACAGGACACCTGGTTAAATTTGAATGAAATTTTAATATAAGGGTAGACCAACTATTGCATGGACATACATGCAATGCTGTAAACATAATTAAGCTAAAAGTTATTTATTGCTTATATGAAACAAATTTAAGTGGGTGTCCTGTATTTTATCTGGAAACCTTAACATAAGCTACAGTAGAAAATTTTTTAAAACTCTAGAACTCACCATAGTCTTCAAAGTACTGGATTTGGAGACAGATTCGAATTTGAGTCCAAGCTCTTAGTTGTGTGACTACAAGGTAGTTACTTGAATTTGCCAATTCTTGGTTCCTTAGCCTGTAAAATGGGCATAATTGGACCTATCCTACTTTCCAGGCCCTGATAGGGATCAGAAATGGGAACAAGGATGTATGTGTTATAATACAAATATGTACGCAGAGGCTCTAAGTTGACAGGATAAATACTGTACCCGGAAGCTACATCTTTTGTACAATGCTTTTAAGGATTTGCTTTATATTCATAAACTACGCTTCAGTAGGTTTGAGCCAACTGACAACTGGTAGATGAGAATGTCTGTTTTCTCTCCTAAACCAATGCCAAGTTATATTAAGTAATTTCAGTAATTAGCATGTTTGTGATTTTATCAAGTATAGTTGATAAAAACTAATGTTCATAGTCTAACCTTGCAGTAGAGTGTCATCTCTCGTGAATAATTGTTCTATTATCAGGAACAGATAAGGCAGACACCTTTACAGGATGGATTGGTCAAGTCCAGCATAATTTGTCCTTAGCAAATAATAAATAATACATTATTAGTTTATGTCTGACACACCAGCTAATGTCAAGTTTTAAATTGCCCCAGCCTCTGCTCACCCTTTAAGAAATGATTTGCTCATTGGAATCTTATTGAAATGGATTTAAAGGAAGGTAACATATTAGAAAGAAGGCCTTAAAGGCCAAGACTGCCATTAGCCATCTTGAAGCCTTTAAGAAGGTAACTAAACTTCTCTAGGACTCTATTAATCAAAAGAGATAATCTCTCAACCCTTCCAGGCTGTGACAGCCTCTGAATCTATAGTTTGAGTTTTAATTACTGTTATAAGAATATTAAACTGTAATTCATGTCTTACATAAAGATGTCATTCATCCAGCCCAATGTTCTGTGTGAATGAGGTACTAAGGAATGCACTTAAGGAAGTTTTACTTACTTATTCATTTATATATATATATATATATATTTATTCTCTTCAAATAATTTTCAATAAATAACTATGAGAACATTAATTAGGCAAAATTAATTAAGACAAAAACCAAGAGCCAAGAGGAGTGCAAATAGAAAAACTTTGGCTAATGATAACCATTATAGTAGAATGCCCAACTTAGCTATAACCTTCCTGGTTGGCAGGGTAGAAAGGACAATGCAATCAACCTCAGTAGATATGTAAGTTTCAAAATCTGACCAATGGAGGAAGAATATCTGTTCTTCAGGAAAAAATATGTTTCCAATTTTGTTCTCTTCCACTAGATTCTATGTGGACATTTACAAAAATCATTATTACATCATTGAAATAACAGATATCCTTACACATGAGGATATAAGAATATATGTCTAACATAAGGACATATGTTTATTTCTTTATATTAGGTCAAATAATTCAAGGTCCATGAACTCCCTCAGACATCCCTGATTTCACTTGACTATTCAAAATATAAATGTGGTACAAGGCATCATCAAATATCTTTGATACATCCTTATAGCCTCAGTTCATGCCACCTGTTAGAGTAACTGTATATCTGCACCATCTGAAATAATAGCTATTAGTCATCTCTGCCTATTGGATATTTGCAGTATGGCGGTTCAAATTGAGGTATGTTCTAGTGTAAAACACCCACTGGATTTCAATACATACTGTTTTCAAGTAAAAAAGGAAAATATCTCATTATTAATTTTTGTATTAATTAGAGAACATTGGTACTATTTGGCTAGATTGAGTTAAAATGTTATTAAAATTTATTTCACCTGTTTCTTTTTATTTTTTGTAACAGTTACTAGGAATTCAAAATTGCATATATGGCTTGCATCTGTAGCTCACATTATATTTCTACTGGGCAGCATCCATGTATAATAGTAATAGTAATAAATCATAGATTTTTGAGAAGCAAACAGGTACAGACAGTGGCTGTTGTAGATGTATTATTTCATTTTATTTATTCATTATTCATATTATTTCTGATCCTGATAGTGATCAGAAATGGTGACAAGGATGAATGTGCTCTAATATAAGTATGTAAGTAGAGGCTCTAAGTTGACAGGATAAATACTGTACCTGGAAGCTACATCTTTGGTGCAATGCTATACACATTTTTAAGGATTTGCTTTATATTCATAAACTATTCTTCAGTAGGTTTGAGCCAGCTTACAACTGGTGGATGAGAATGTCTGTTTTCTCTCCTAAACCAATGCCAAATTATATTAAGTAATTTCAGTAATTAGTATGTTTGTGATTTTATCAATTGTAGTTGATAAAAACTAATGTTCATAGTCTAACCTTGCAGTGGAATGTCAGCTCACATGAACAATTGTTCTATTATTTATTAATTATCATCATGTATTATATCATTTTCCTTACAATAGTACCTCATGTCAAACCAAGTCAGAGAGGCTTAGGTCCCTGGTTCAACATTGCAAAACTAGTATTTGAGAGTTGCATAAACCAATTTCCAAAACAAGTTTTCTCACCCTTTAATGTTCTGAGTCTTCCAGTCCTGTTGAGAAGTCATTCACTTTGTCAACATAATCCCATTAATCAATTTTGTTTAGAGATCAGACAAGTGAATTAAAATGGGGCAGATTTAAGTTTTAGTCCTGACTCTGCTATCAGCTCAGTTCTCCCCACCAGACCTCACTTTACCTTCTTTAACCAGATTATCTAATTAGTTAAGGTATATTAGTGTTTGTTATTCTTTAGGCACTTATCTAAGCACTTTACATATTAACTTATGCAACCATCATTACAATTTATGAGGCAGTTACTACTATAGGTGTATTTTTCAATGAAGAAACCAGAGCACTAAGAGGTTAATCAACTTTCTGAAGAGTGTACACCCAGCAGGAAATGGAGGAGGCAGAATTTGGACCAATTTGTTTAACTCCAGAATTTATGCACTTAAGTTCTAGTGGCACCCAGGGTGGAACAAGGGGGCAGTCTGTTCTGGGTGTGGGCAATAAGGAAGTGCATTGTCTTAAAGAACTTGAGAACGATAATACACCTGGCTAAACAACAGTCACCAAGCACTGGCAATTCTAAATGATTTCAGGGAGAAAATACATGTTTCCCAAAATTATTTGTTGTTCAAACCTTAAACAATTGATGCTATTAATGTTGAATTTTACTGATGTGTGTGTAAGTTTAAATTGGCACATGCTTATTGTCCATTAATAAAATATAAAGTTTAAGGTGGTTTTTTCCAGTTCTGCGAAGAAGGTCATTGGTAGCTTGATGGGGATAGCAATAGCAAGGACCTGGAACCAACCCAAATGCCCATCGA